>NC_089592.1:62094169-62394169 GCF_019320115.1 Miscanthus floridulus | reverse complement strand
TAGCTTCTCCGGAAGCACTACCTGCAGAAGCGTTTTAGAAAAGCTCGGGAAGCTTCTCTGAGGGAGTTTTTCTGTATTTAGTACAAAGTGTAGCTTTTGAAGCTTTTACCAACTTAAAAGTTTACTTTCCGAAGGCCTAAAAACAATTATTTTCTGAAGAAGCTATCCTGATTAGAAGAGCTTTTAGCTTTTTGAGCTTTTTGGAGAAGCAAAAGCTGACAGAAGAAGTGCTCCAATGCTATGCTTGTTTTTGCTTTGTTTCTTCGTCATGTAGCGTTCGATTGCTATGGTTGTCTTTTTTGTTCGAATGCAATTGGTCAGCATGTCATGAAGAAGATATCAATGTGCCTGATCGATCGCCTGTCCTTTTTCTACAACCATCTTAGCCATGCATGCATGCTACTGATTAATTGGTGTGTTTTGCATGACAGGTATACAATGTTTATTTTACTACTACTATATGCTTTGGACTAGGTCTGTGATCGCACAGCACTCCTTTTCCATTGTAGTCTTTTATACTAAAACTGAACGCAGGACAGTTCGCATGCCATTCTTTTTTCTAGGATATTCAAATGGAATCAAGCGAACCAAATTTATTTCAGTCATTTTGACACCTTGGTTTCCTAAGGTTAATCTTCTTAGGCTCATAACAAAGTGTGCCACTTGATTCATTTAAGGTCAAGACATAAAAAAAAGTAGTATATTTGTTGTTGCAGGTAGCCACTTGATTCATTTAAGGTCAAGACCTAGTGTTTATTTGTTGTTGCAGGTAGCCACTTGCATGCATACCATAACGTCCAGAATTAACTAGTAGTATATAGCCACAGGGCGGCATGTCCAACCTGACGTCAGTTGCCCTGGGTCATAAGTAAAAGTTGACATGCCCGGCCCAATCATTAATGGAAAATTAATGTGCTTTAACAACATAAGAGCTGTCCTTTTAATTCCAGTTTAGGAGCAACTAGGCATCAATCATTGGAGATGTTAACTACTCATATGGTCGTTGAGATCCACACGCTGCTTGCACGATACACTAGCTAGCTCGTAGCTTAGCGAGATTGGAATGAGTCATGGAATGCCATATCAGCATGTGACGTGGATCGTATCTCTTCCCCATGACACAATGGTTCATGCAATCCTGATTGCTGACGAGATTCCTGGTAGCTAAATCCAGTTCTTATTCTTTTATAACTTGACTTTTTTTTCCTCTCTTCTCGAAGTGCTTCAAACTTGCTCCAGGAGTTAACGCCGGTGTGGCTTCCTGGAGTGTGCTGATTGCTGACCAATTCATGGTGGCTTTGAAGAAAAATGGATCACTGTGCTGATTGCTAACCAATTGCTCCTGTTCTGCTTCACTACTCGAGCGATATTTTTCAGCGAACGAACAGTGTTTTCCTCTCATGACAAATCAGCATAAGCCAAATTTCAGCGAAACGAACAGGGCCTGCTTATCACTGAGACAAATTCTCAGTCATCTAGGAATTGATTGAATCAGAAATGAAGGGAGCATATGGACTAAACAGACCTGCCTATCACTGATGGTGTCACCGGTAAGGCAGTAACCATTTCTGTCTCACTTATGCCTGCTTATATATAGTTTAAAAAAAAAGATTTGATATGAACTCACGGGGAGCAGAGTATTGTACTGACTGACCCAAGGTATATATATGTATGTACATATCACAAAAAGGTGTACAGTAGATCAGAAGCCCATGGTATGTACAAGCACCGTTTCTAGCATAAGCTACTGTATTTGTGCCAACCCTAGTGTTGCTTACACGCATCACTCTTTTTTTTTGAAACATACACGCATTGACAATTTGATCTATCTGTCTAGGGATATACACACATGCAGGTGAGGTCGCCAACATCCAAGGAATATATGCTTTCAGAAGCCACTGTCCCAGTAGAGCCCGTTGAGGTCGTCAGAGGAGCCAATAACGCAGGTGAACTCAGTCTCAGCACGGCGACGGCAGTCCTCCTCACCACCGATGTCCAGCAACTCTGGTAGATAATAATCTGCATCGTCGCCGGACTGCATCTGCATGATTGGCAGCAACGCGGAGCAATGCGCTCCCAGTCCCAGCTGGTCGTCATGCTGGCTGAGCCAACTGGAACCATGTTGGTGCATCGTCAGTAGCTCCTCATGGGCCATTTGACGGCGGTGCTGCTGCTGATGATCACCCTCCATGTCTTGTTGGGCACCGAGGTGGCTTCCTGCTGTATGCTGGGTTTCGGCGACGACCACCGGTGGCGCCGCCTCCTGCTCGCTGTCAAAACCGTCGTCTGCCTGATCCATGGCAAGGAGATGATAACCAGGAGATGGGTGGTCATGCACGACAGCGTCCTCCGTTTCCAGCTTCCTGTCGTCGCTGATCATCGGATGCTGCTTCCTCGTGAACACCCTGCAAATGACCCACTCACTCTGCACATACGTAGTACGTGACCAAAACGGAGCACACCCATCATATGTAATTAATCAGACACTACAGAAGCATATATGGCTGCATATATGCTGACATATGTGACTATTGCACGTATATACGTGTACCTGTGCTCCTCTGAGGAGGGCGCTGCTCCTCCTCTCGCCCATGGCGTACTCGTGCATGACCCAGTCGGTCTTCTCCCCTCTCGGGGCCCTGCCGCGGTAGAACACCAGCGTCTTCCTCGTCCCGACGACGAGGCGGCCGGACCTGCTGTGCACGGGCTTGTCCTTCCCCGTGGACTTCCAGTAGCCCAGCTGTGTCGCGCGGCGGGCGCGAACGCCGGACGGGGACTTGCTGCCCCTCGTGCAGAAGAAGTAGCCCTCCTGCAGGTCTCCTCCGGCCGCCGCCGCCTGCTGCTCGCCTGCATGCATGTGAACATCAGCGACATGAGCAAGCAGCTCGCACTCGATGATGAACAGGCGTGCATATGCATGCTGCAACGCACGTACATGGCAGGTCCCATGGCTCTGTCTTGTAGAGGTCCACGTCGCGGATGGCTGGCGTGGTGAAGCTGCCGTCCATGGCCTTCCTGGCGAGGTAGCAGGTGACGAGCTCCTCGTCCGTCGGGAAGAAGCGGAAGCCCGGCGGCAGGACGAGCTCAATCCGCTGCTGTTGCTCCCCTTGCATCCTGTTATGCATCGCAAACAACCAATAAACTAGTTAGATGATCATCATCAGGAAGAAACACGCGCTGACTCACGCCTCCGTGTGTTTGATCGCACTCGCACAAAGATCAATGCAATAAGCACGGGTCAACCATTTCAATCTTGCACGTACGCACATGCATGAGCATGAACTGGTGGCAAGAGAGAGCGATGGGAAATTGCAGGAACGTACGTAGTGCACGAAGGTGACGCACACACAGCGGGGTGTTATTTGGCGATGCTGACCAGAGATAGATGTGACCAGCAGAAGCAAAGCTATATGCCCTTCGTTTTATAGTGGCGACAGAAGGCGTGTTTTGCCTAGAGCGTGCAGGTAGTTGGGGTTGACGGGGACGTCTCCTGCGCATGTGCAACCATCTCTCATTCCTATGGATGGGTAAAATATTTCATAATCATCAGAATAATTTTGCATACTTACGGTTTTTTTAAGAATAATGTCCGATTTACCCCCTGAAGTTGTTCCTGATTTTTTTTAAAAAATACAATCAAACTCGAATACTTGATTACATGAAAATAAATTCAGTGGGGGTGATCCCCATGGAGCAACCATGGGCACCTGCTGTAGATTCATGACACGTGTCCATGCGCATGCATCTTGTTGACACCGAAATTTGGTTCGAGATGGAAAGTTCCCAAGGACAAGAAATTATCAAGGAAAGCCGAAATATTCAAACAAGTCGGCTAACCGAATTGCCAGCAAGATCAGGATGGTGTCATCATTCCAAGGGGATGGACCCTATTCGGCAGAAGCAGCAAGACATAAAGCGAGAAGGCGCGTCTGACTCCGTAGAAAGGAAAGATTGGAGTCCAAGTTATCCTAAATTAGGAAGTTCTTATTTCTTTTCCAAATTTTGTGATCGGTCTTGTTGGATCAGGACTCGTAGTCAAGCCTTGGGTATAAATATTGAACCTCGGTTATTGTAATAGACATCTCTCATCGATCAACCAAAACAAGTACCTTTACTTTTCGGCTTAGGCCACCCCTTAGGAGTAGGAGTAAAGTAGATTTCAACGAGTTCTTTGGGCAAGCAGGACTGCATCGGACGACCTGACCTCCGGCTTGTTTGTGAGTATCCGTTACGACTTATATTGTTACTTGCAAGGCTGCAACAGACGACGGATCTCTTGCGAGTCGGGGTATAAGTTAGTTATCGATCTATATCGTTATTTGTAAGGCTGCAACAGATGACTGATCTCTTACAAATCGCGGTATAGATTAGTTATCGATTTGTATCTTCTTTTACAAGGCTGCAACAGACGACTGATCTCTTGTAAACATTGATATTAATCAAAGTTATCGGTATTGTGTTAAATAGTTTACTATTTAATATAATATCACCAATTGCCTAATCTAGATTGAGATTCATTGGTCTTATCTATTTTGATCTATCGTCTGCTGATTACTATCACAGTTGAATTCAATTCTTGATATTAGATCATGTTTTAACGACCAATCTATCTCAGCCTTGATCGCATATGGCGGGTGTTTAAAGTCGTGTTCTATTAAGAGATAGATTCATTGATCGCCAGTATCCGGTATGACTCCACTATCAATGTTGCATCAGCCGACTCGACTTGTTGATAGCGTGTCAAATTGGACACTGTCGGTTAATAGATCTATCTATTAAGAAGAGCATGGCGTCAGCCACCCGCTATGTCTCCATCGGCTATTTAGCCGATGGTCTGAACTTCCATGCGCATAACATGCTTTCATGATTCCTTTGCGATACAAGTAGATCTATCGACCGCTGGTCTCTAATCTAGGGTCCTACTGTCAATGCTGCATCAGATGACTTGACCTGTTGGCGGTACAATAGATTTAGTCTAGTGGTTTGTAGATTTATTTGTATCCAACGGATGAGTGATCGTATGTCGTGCGACACGATCACTAGAATCGGTTGTTTTACCCGATAGCCCACTTTGTTGAGGATGTATTGGCTATTTATATGCTTTTACTTATTTTTATCCTGGTTAAAAGCTAGTATGTCTCACATGTATGCTTACACGTCTACCCTTACATCTTTCGCATGTTTTTATGATCATCGACTAAGTTAGATTCAGGTAGTTGAGTAATTAATAATTGCCAATATGCTTGTTTTGTCTATATTACATCATGAACATGCTGGATATCGACTCTCTAGTCGATAGCCTTATCGTGCTGGCCACTTGGCCATATATTTGGAACTATCTGGACAAACACCGGCATGTTCCACCTTAAATTACTGATCAATTTTCTCTCCTTGTCAATTGCAGGGTCAAATTGACTAGCACATCCTCGGTCACGACCATCCAGTCTAACGCCCTTCCTAAATCCGGAGAGAGCTCGGGATCTACTCCACGTGATTTCTCTCAGCTTGCTGCGTGTGCCGATGGCTACCTACCGCTTTCTACCATCGACGCATCTAACACCATACCTCTGCGTTAACCCTTTTAAACGAATAGATGATAAAAATGTAAGAGATGTGTTACACGTATGCAGGCATGTTCCACTTGAGAAGCTAGGCCATTAGCAGATTTTGGACGTGTGGTGTTACACAACCATATCCTCTTCTCAAGTGAGTCACCAAAGATCATGCTTGAGGGTTCCATTAGCTTCAAGAGGGTGATACAAACCTCTCGGTGCTCAACCACAATGTTGGGAGCTCCTGGGCGACATCTAGCCATCTAGGAGTCAAGCGCTATGCTTCAAGCTCTCTAACTCACTCCTAATCCCAATCTCTCTCAAGAAATTTCACCAAGAATCAAAGGAAAAGATTGGGGAGCCTTCAATGGGCTGTGTGCATGTGAGAGAGAGTTGTTCTTGGGCTGGTGAGTGAGTTAATGCAGAAGATCAATGTTGGATAAGAAATAGAAGGGGTATTTATGTCCCTCCCCCTTTCAAACGGTCAAAATTGTAAGTGCGGAACTTCCACACTCAAACACCAAAGTTCCATGGCGCAGAACTTCTCTACGAGTACCAGAACAGAATAAGAATTAAGGCATTCTGGCTTTGGTTTGGCTTAGGGATTAATTGGTGTTTGGATAGATGTGAAGGGACAAGATGCCTAAGAGGGGGGTTGAATTAGGCTTCTAAAAGCTACTTGGCCTCTATTCTAGTTATCAAAACCTAAGCAGGATTTCTATCTATATAGCAAGCTCCACTACTAGGAATATCCACTTCTATGACTATCAACTTTCATCACTCAAGGAGCCAAATTCGTCATAATTTCAATTGTATGACGAAAACCGGTTCGTCATAGTAGTCGCATCTGTCGTAGAACCGACCAATTTATAAGAGTACAAGTACAATGACAGCCCACAAGCGGTCGCACTGTCATACTTGAACCCATATAAACCCGGTAGTCCATCGAGTACCACGATGGGTCTCGATAAACGATTTACAACAACCAAGACCGTACATGATTCAACATACATGTCACATATTATATAAATTTCACAGATACATTTTTCATCATCAGAGTATGAAACAAAGTTATTACAAACCGAGTTTGATAGATAAAAGCAGAAGCAATTAAGTTTGAAAGTAAAGTTTCCAACATAGTTTAGTACAGTGCCGAAATAGGATCACAGTCCACAAAAGCAAGTAGAGGGATTAATAAAGAAGCTTGCCCAAGGCTTACTCCTCATCCACAATGGGATAGAAGCAACTCTTGCAATAACCATGATACACAGTGCCATCTGCAACAATGGGAAATAAAACCCTGAGTACGAGAAGGTACTCAGCTAGACTTACCCATCATAAACCAGAAATAAAACGACTCTAAGGATCATGCAAGGCTGTATAAGTGGAGATAGCTTGACCACATTTTGCATAAAAGCGATTAACTCAGTTATACAATTATGATTCTGTTATCAAGTTAATTATACTATCCATCTCTAAATTAGCAACTAACCTATGCCAAACATGTGGTATATCATTTTAGAAGCATACAATAGTAACCATAGCCGGTATTGTAATTCCATATTCATTCGAACCATCATGTTCCATAACACAGTTACTATGATGCTGGGACTAGCCAAGTTTCTCAATATCCGGGAGAGACGGCGATTCGAATCGATTTCAACCAGCTGGGAATTTATTCCTAACACAAACCCCGACAGACCAGATCATTAGTCGCCTTAGGTCACCTTTGGTACAACTCAGGTACACATTTCGCGGGTTCATACCGCGCCGCACAATCAGGAACACCAAATGCCAGGACGTTCAGGACTACCCTGCCCTTGGGCTCAGTTTGGTTCCCTACAAGGAGCGCACAACAGAATGGGGCCCAGCCTAAGTTGAGCTACTTGGCTTCGCGGTCAGAACGAGTTATCCGGCCAGCTAAGTGATAGGCATGCGTTCAATCTTGTCAGAAGCACCAACAACGGTACGGTCCTTAATCGGCACAGACGGAATCACATGAGTCAACCTACGCATAGACTCCGCTGAAAGGTCCTTGTGTGGTTTTGGTAATTGAGTGACAACTTAAGTGGACTAATTGTGTTTATGTGAGATACACAGGTGATTAGTCCATAGGTACATGTGTGTGAGCAACATATGCCATGAAGGTGAAAATGGCTTAGAGATGTTGCAAAGCTCACACATGTGATGATGAAGGAGCTTAAATGCACATGAGACATGACATTGAGTCATGTGATCAAGGTGGAGAAGATCAAGATAAGACTTGGCTTGATGGACCGGTTGCAAGCGTGAAGGGCAAGTCGAAGGCTTTGGAGTGATGGACCGCGTGGCGGTGAAGCTTGAGAAAGACTTGGCACCGATGGACGAAGGCAATGGTGAAAAGCAAGTGATGTCAGGATCGATGAACCAATATGATCACGTGATGATATGAAGTGGATCATATCATTGTTGATCATGTTGGTGCATGTGTTGCATCAACATTGGAGGAGATGGAATGGAATGCGCAAGGCAAAGGTATAACCTAGGGCATTTCATTTCACCGGTCATAGGTGTGTAGAGAAGTTTATGACCGGGTTTAGGATAGATGGCCGTACTATCAAGAGGGGCAAACTTGTTTGCATATCGGTCATCTAGTGCCACTTGAGTGATCTAACTTTGCATCGTCGCTAGGATCGAGTGGCGTGGCAAGTTGAGTGGCTAACATCCTTTGGGAAATGATTGTGAAAAGCTAACACACATACACATGGTGGTGTTGGCACATTTTCAAAGGAGATGGAGTTGGAGTTGATGTGGATCAACTTGGTGAAGAAACTCCACCGACGCCCTACACAGAAAAGATAGAGTGTCACTGGGTGCACCGGACGCTGGCACTAGAAGTGACTGGACGCTGGCAAGGCGCGTCTGGTCAGGCTGACGCATGGTGACGCAGGAGCTGGAGTGTGACCGGACGCTGGGCTCCGTCTGATCAAGTGCGACCGGACGTGTCCGGTCAAGGTCAGTACCTTACTGTAAACGACTAGACGCTGAGGTCCAGCGTCCGGTTAGTTGAAGCTGCTGCATCCAGTCAGGTCAAGTGACCGTTGGAATCGGGATATGTGGCTGTCTACGGGCGACTGGACGCTGAGGTCCAGCGTCCGATCGACCCGACAGTTGCCCATTGAAGGGGTAACGACTAGTTTAGCCCTTGGGGCTACAAATAGAAGTGGCCTTCAGCCATGGCTGGTGCTGAGCACCTTGGGGGACTTTGTGTCCATGCTTGAGAGTGCTTAGGAGCCCTCCATCTCACACATACTTGATAGTGATCATCCGATTGTGTGAGTGAGCGATTCTAGTGCGATTGCATCGTAAGGTTGCATCGAGTGGCACTAGGTGATCGAGTTGCAAGCTGGTGGTGCTTGTTACTCTTGGAGGTTGCCACCTCCTTGATGGCTTGGTGGTGGTCTCCGTTGAAGCCCACAAGAAGCTTGTGCGGCGCTCTGGAGAAGTGCTTTGTGAGGGGCATTGTGCTCGCCCCGCGGGAGTCATGAATAGCAACTTTAGTAAAGCGTGTCATTGAGCTACCCTCACTCAAGGGGTAGGTTCTTGCGGCGCCCGACGTGTGGGCTTAGCGGGTGATGCTAATTAGCCACCGAACCACCAAGTGAGCGGTCGACACAACGGAGACTAGCGTGTTGGCAATCACGTGAACCTCAGGAGAAAAATCATCGTGTTAACCTTGTTCTTCCTATTGGTTTGCATCCCCGTTACACAAGCTTGCGATTACTTCCATATACATTAAGCTTGTGTTGTTGCTCTTGTAATTAGTTAGCTTGTGTAGCTTACTAGTTACCTTCTTGCTTGTGTAGCATAGAAGTAGCTCCTTGCGTGGCTAATTTGGTTTGTGTAACCTTATTAGTCACATTGCTTAGTTTGTGTAGCTAAGTAATTGCGCTCTCTAATTTGGCATTAGTTGCCTTGTTATTGAGCATTGCTAGTGAGCTTAGGTGGCTTTGTGCTTTTGCTTACTAGCATGTGTAGGAGCTCCCTTGTCGCTTAAAGTACTAGTGGCATAGGTTTGTGTGACCTTGCTTCCAGAATTGGTTAGGAGAGCTCTAGCAAGCCCGACACCTTTGTTGCTTAATTAGTATCTTTGAAAGGTGCTAGTGAATATAGTTAGAGGTGTGTAGTCTTGGCTAGACCGATAGTTATAATTCCGCACTTGTTTCGGTTAGCCGACGCGATTAAGTTTTAGAAAAGACTATTCACCCCCTCTAGTTGCCATCTCGACCCTTTCAATTGGTATCAGAGCTAGGTCTCTCATTTGTGGTCTTCACCGACCCGAGAGGATGGCGAACTTTGGGCTAGAAGTTGTTTGTGACACACACATTTTTGATGGCACACACTATGCACGGTGGAAACGTCATATGCTTGATCATTTCCGTGAATTGGGTCCCAAGGCATGGTGGATCATTGTTGTTGGTTTTTCTCGTGATGCCTTGGATAAGGATAACCTCACCCAAGCGCAAGAGGATTGCTTACAACTTGATCATTGTGCTCTTTATTATCTAATGTGTGCTATACATGATGATATTTTTAGACATGTGTGGGACTTGGAGAGTGCTCATGATATGTGGCTAGCACTCCAAGCCTTTTACGGTGACTCCTCCACATGGGATGATGGTAAATTCAAGAAGGAGGATGAACCAAAGAAGGAGGCGCATGAGTGTGTTGAGCATAACCACAATTACGTGATTGTGGAAGATTGCTCCACCTCATGGTCAAGTGATGATGATGACGATCGATCTACCACAAGTTCACTTGACAAGGTTGATGATGATGCCACAAGTGTTGCAAGTGATGATGCTACCCCATGCACACTTGATGGTGATGATGGTTCATGCTCATGCCATGATGAAGATGCTACTTCAAGCTCTCCGACTACATCACCACATTGCTTCATGTTACAAGGTGACACCAAGGTATCAAATGATAATGTGGTTGATCATGTTGATTCATATGATGAGCTTATTAGTAGACTTGCTAGCATGACCATGTCTTTAGAAAATGAGAAAGCTAAAACATTGAAATTAGAAAATGAAAACTCATTTCTAAAGAACTCTTGTGAAGAACATAAGAAATTACTTGATGCTTATAAATCTTCACATGATGAGCTAAAATTGAATCATGAGATACTACTTGCATCTCATGATGAATTATTAGAACAACATGCTTCTCTCATTAAAGTATTTATAAAGAAACTTAAAAATAATGAGAGCTCATCACATGGATCAAATGATAAATTGCAAAATGTTGCTAACCCTTGTGATGTAGGCAAGAAGCATGTATCCACCTCTTGTGATGATTTATTAGAAATGCCATGTTCTTCACAAATAGATGCTTGTTCTACTTCTGTCTTGTGAGACTAACATTTTGAAGGAGAACATTGAGCTTAAAAGTGAAGTGAAGAAATTGAGCAACAAGTTAGAGAGGTGCTACAACTCAAAAGTCACCTTTGAGCACATGTTGAAGACTCAAAGAAACTATGGTGACAAGTGTGGCCTTGGCTTCAAGAAGAAGATGACAAAGGGCGAAAGAAAGAGAGAAAGAAAGATGAAGAAGCTACAACAAAGAAAGCTCTCTCATACCATGTGCTACCGGTGTCATGAAGCGGGACACTTTGCAAGTGGTTGCCCTAACATTGAGAAGCTCAAGAATATAAAAGAAGAAGAGAGGCTAAAGCATGTCAAGTGCTTCAAGTGCCGCACTTGGGGTCATCTTACCTCAATGTGCCCAACCAAGCAATTGGTGAAGCAACAAGTGAAGCCTCAACCAAAGCCACAAGTTGAGCAAGAGAAGACACCCCAAGTTCAAATCAAGATCAACCATGAAGATGGTGGTAATTTGATGATAAAGAAGAAGAAAACAAGAAGGGGTGGAAAGGAAAGGCATCCAATGCAAACTCAAGATGCCAAGATGATGAGCAAGAATGAAGATGAGAAGAAAGATCATGCTCACATCAAGTGCTTCAAGTGTGGTAGTGTGGGACACTTTGCCTCTAAGTGTCCTACCAAGCTTGAGAAGAAGGCTCAAGCAATCCATGAGAGGAAAGGCAATGAGAAGCACCACATGAGCAAAGAAGAGAAGGCTCAAGCAAAGAGAAAGTGCTACTCATGCCGGGAAAGGGGACACATGGCACATTCATGTCCCCTAGGTAAAATTTCTAAGCCTATTTCAATTGATAATAATGATATGCTTAGGAAGGATGGCAATGGTACCTCATTGGTTGCAATTGTAAAACATCCCGCTACTCATACTAAGGTATTGCCTAAGTATGTTGCTCCTAACTTGAGAGGACCCAAACTTGTTTGGGTACCATCAAAAAGTGGATGATTGTTTGTAGGTACCATCAGCATTGGAAACTTGATTCAATTGATCTCACATTGTTCATCATATGTTGAAACAAGTTATGAAGCCTAGTGCACATACAAACCCAATGCCAAGTAAAAATTGAGTGAAGTCCAAGTGCTATCAATATACAAGTGCTATAATTCAAGTTGTTGGTGATTCATTGGATATATTTGATGACCTGCAATTAATTGAGTTGAAGCCTGCTAGTTGGATGATCATGAGCTAACCAAGGTATATCTCTTGTTGATCATTTCATTTGGGTGCATATGAGTTGATTGAATTGGATAAATATGCAATGTTGCTTGCTATAAGATGATTGAATGGATAATTGCTTAGTAATCAAGTTTGGATTTATTTGTGTTGGATAAATTCATGAGATGACATTTAGTAACTGATTTGAATGGATATATGTCTTATGGAAGTATTCAAACAAGTTAGTATCAAGTTTGAGTCACATTTGATGAAGTATAGCTCAATTGTTGAAATCTGCCGTATATTGCAAAATCTGAGCTAGCTGTGATCTTAGCCATGTTTGAGTGATCAAAACTTATTGGATTGGCATGAAAATTGGTGTACATGCTCTAGACTTATGGTATAAGATGCTGTAGAAATTTCATGAAAATTGGATAAGAAATGCTTCGGTTTTGGAGTGGATCTTGTCAGCTATAGTGCAGCAGTTTTCAGCATGTAGCAGTGGTGGAAGAATTGAAATATGGCAGCAATCTAGAAGTCAAATGAAGCTCAAATTTTTACATCTGCTAAATAACTTAGTAAATAACATCTCCACCAAATTTAGTGGTATTTGGATTTGTACTTTGGGAGATATGCTTATTTCGTTGAAGGGTACAAAATCTGTTAGAAAAGTGACAAATGTTGGATTGATCTGGAGTCACTTTGATTGAAAGGTCCTCAAGTTGGAAACATGTTTACAAGTGTTTGAGGTACCTAAGTTTGGTTTTGAAATGATCTAGAAGCATGACAAGATATGAGTACAAGGCTATTTGATTGTGGAGTGTACTCTGCACACATTCGGTACTCAAATTGGAAGATCAAGATCAAACTCAAGATGAAGTTGAAGTTTAAGTTCTAGTGACTATTGGAAATCATTTGGTAGAAAGAAAAAGAACTTAAACAAGAAGAAAGAAAAGGACTTAAAGAAGGAATCAAGGTTACTCATCAAGTAAGTCCATCACTTGGATCAATCAATCAAGTTATTTCAAGTGAGTGTCAATAATGGTTCTTAGAAAGAGGTCACTTCTCCCTAGTGTAGGGGCTTGCCGCCTATGTGTAGGTAAACCAAGTGTGGTACTTGGAAGGCTAACATGGAAGTGGTGATCCAAGGGACATTTAAGATGCTTAGTTGAAGCAATCAAAAGGATTGATCAAGAAAAGCAAGCAACTCCCAACAGAGAGCTAGTTATTTCAAGTGGTATTCCAAATAGTTCTCTCATGCAAGCAAGAATCAAAAGATGAAGCAAGTCAACCACAACAAGAAAGTGCACTTGATCATAAGTGGTATTCATGTCATATGGGTGAAGAATGAAATTCAAATTAGTATCTATTGGTCTTCACCAAGCCTATAAATTGGACTTCACATTGCTATTGGAGTAAATGAATTGGAATCTATATGACTATCCTCTACTCCAACATTGCAAAGGTATCATTGTAATGTGCATGATCATTTCATCCCTTACTAGTATGCGGTTAGTGCATATAGTACATGCTTCATAGGATCATGCATAACAAATGAAATGTTTAAATTCATAGCCTACCACTATTGTTTGAATGATTACTTGATCTAGTGGTTACTATGAGAATTTGTTCATGAGCGAGTGAACCCAAGTACTTGACTCAATTTGAATTGCTAAACAAGTAACAAGTACAACATTGGCAAGATAACCCTTACATGAGGTGTGAAGAAGCTTGTCATTGGTTCAAACCGGACTTGAAAGCTTAAGCAAATCAATTTAGTTCAAGTCACATAAGAAGTTCATGATAATGATAAGAGTACAAGCACAAGACAACAATGCAAATGGATATCTAATTTGTATGTTTCAAGTGGTATCTAGACTTAAGTATTTCATTAAGAATTCATAAGTAATGTCTAGATCAACCCATAAGTGATATCCTATAGGTGGTACTCATAAAGATAACAAATGTTCAAGAAAATGATCAAAATTGATAAATCCAACTAGTGGTTCCAAAATAGAAAGTTATTTCAAATGATATCACATCTACATATAGTATCAATTATACAAGTGATATCTATCATGCAAAAGATGGTTCCACAAGTGATCTTCAACTTTAAGTGATCCTCAAATAAAGAATGCATCCCTCACCTACAAGAGCTTAAGTGCAATAAAATGGATGACCCATGCATATAATGATAAGATACAAGTAGTGCAAGTTACAAGTTGTAAATGGTATCTACAAGTAGTGTCATTCCAACAATCAAGTAATGTCCATAAAAAAATGCAAGATTCAAGTCTCAACCATCTACCCCAAAGTGCATACCTTTGCATCAATAAGAAGCATACCTTTTATGAAAATTGATGACAAAGGGGGAGAAATTGTACAAAGATATGAAAGATATGGGGGAGAGATTGTACAAACATAAATACAAAGGGAAGAGATAGGGCATGGACATGAACAAAGAGGGAGCAACATTGGAGAAAAGAGAAGGATCAAAATTCTTGGGCAAGAGAAGCACACAAATAGGGGGAGCAAGCTCATGAACTTTGATTGATTGCAATTGATATGTACATATTCATGTGCTTGCTTGCATGGCATAAGTTCTTAAATTCAAAATGCATGCTTGTGTGGTGTATGCTAGTTATAGAACTTGAATGATGATTTGATAACTAGCATGCATAGGATGATAGCTAGACACTTGGTATGTTTTTCAAAGTAATGCTAGTACCTTGTTTTTAATGATGATCTCATGAGGTATCTAGTGCTTTCATTTCCAAGTGATATCTAGCTAACCATGGTGCTAAGGATGAACTTAAAGGTGCAACTCTGATTGGTATCACGCTTCAAAGGTTTATTCTATACACCTCAGCATCATTTTGTAGTAATTACTCTCCTATAATTTAAATCTATGCATATGTGCAAACTTAAAGTCAAACACTCTAGCACATATGTAGGGGGAGCTAATACTACCATTTCAGGTTTGTGGTACTTGTTCAAAATCATTTTCACATGGTAAAATTGCTTGGGCAAGCAACATGAATCCAAAAGAGCTTAATTTCCATATCTTTGTAGAGTTGTCATCAATTACCAAAAAGGGGGAGATTGAAAGGTCCTTGTGTGGTTTTGGTAATTGAGTGACAACTTAAGTGGACTAATTGTGTTTATGTGAGATACACAGGTGATTAGTCCACAGGTACATGTGTGTGAGCAACATATGCCATGAAGGTGAAAATGGCTTGGAGATGTTGCAAAGCTCACACATGTGATGATGAAGGAGCTTAAATGCACATGAGACATGACATTGAGTCATATGATCAAGGTGGAGAAGATCAAGACAAGACTTGGCTTGATGGACCGGTTGCAAGCGTGAAGGGCAAGTCGAAGGCTTTGGAGTGATGGACCGTGTGGCGGTGAAGCTTGAGCAAGACTTGGCGCCGATGGACGAAGGCAACGGTGAAAAGCAAGTGATGTCAGGATCGATGAACCAATATGATCACGTGATGATATGAAGTGGATCATATCATTGTTGATCATGTTGGTGCATGTGTTGCATCAACATTGGAGGAGATGGAATGGAATGCGCAAGGCAAAGGTATAACCTAGGGCATTTCATTTCACCAGTCATAGGTGTGTAGAGAAGTTTATGACCGGATTTAGGATAGATGGCCGTACTATCAAGAGGGGCAAACTTGTTTGCATATCGGTCATCTAGTGTCACTTGAGTGATCTAACTTTGCATCGTCGCTAGGATCGAGTGGCATGGCAAGTTGAGTGGCTAACATCCTTTGGGAAATGATTGTGAAAAGCTAACACACATACACATGGTGGTGTTGGCACATTTTCAAAGGAGATGGAGTTGGAGTTGATGTGGATCAACTTGGTGAAGAAACTCCACCAGTGGAGTGTCCGCCCGTAGAGTGCGGACAGTCCGACGGTGCCACCGGCGCCCTACACAGAAAAGACAGAGTCTCACTGGGTACACCGGACGCTGGCACTAGAAGTGACCGGACACTGGCAGGGCGTGTCTGGTCAGGCTGACGCATGGTGACGCAGGAGCTGGAGTGTGACCGGACACTAGGCTGCGTCCGATCAAGTGCGACCGGATGCGTCCGGCCAAGGTCGGTACCGTACTATAAACGACCGGACGCTGAGGTCCAGCGTCCGGTCAAATGAAGCTGCTGCGTCCGGTCAGGTCAAGTGACCATTGGAATCGGGATACGTGGCCGTCTGTGGGTGACCGAACGCTGAGGTCCAGCGTCCGGTCAACACGACCGGAGCGTCCGGTCGACCCGACAGTTGCCCATTGAAGGGGTAACGGCTAGTTTAGCCCTTGGGGCTATAAATAGAAGTGGCCTTCAGCCATGGCTAGTGCTGAGCACCTTGGGGGACTTTGTGTCCATGCTTGAGAGTGCTTAGGAGCCCTCCATCTCACACATACTTGATAGTGATCATCCGATTGTGTGAGTGAGCGATTCTAGTGCGATTGCATCATGAGGTTGTATCGAGTGGCACTAGGTGATCGAGTTGCAAGCTGGTGGTGCTTGTTACTCTTGGAGGTTGCCACCTCCTTGACGGCTTGGTGGTGGTCTCCGTTGAAGCCCGCAAGAAGCTTGTGCGGCGCTCCAGAGAAGTGCTTTGTGAGGGGCATTGTGCTCGCCCCATGGGAGTCACGAAGAGCAACTTTAGTAAAGCATGTCATTTAGCTATCTTCACTGAAGGGGTAGGTTCTTGCGGCGCCCGACGTGCGGGCTTAGCGGGTGATGCTAATTAGCCGTCGAACCACCAAGTGAGCGGTTGACACAACAGGGACTAGCATGTTGGCAAACACGTGAACCTTGGGAGAAAAATCATCGTGTCAACCTTGTTCTTCCTGTTGGTTTGCATCCCCGTTACACAAGCTTGCGATTACTTCCATATACATTAAGCTTGTGTTGTTGCTCTTGTAATTAGTTAGCTTGTGTAGCTTACTAGTTACCTTCTTGCTTGTGTAGCATAGAAGTAGCTCCTTGCGTGGCTAATTTGGTTTGTGTAACCTTGTTAGTCACATTGCTTAGTTTGTGTAGCTAAGTAATTGCGCTCTCTAATTTGGCATTAGTTGCCTTGTTATTGAGCATTGCTAGTGAGCTTAGGTGGCTTTGTGCTTTTGCTTACTAGCATGTGTAGGAGCTCCCTTGTCGCTTAAAGTACTAGTGGCATAGGTTTGTGTGACCTTGCTTCTAGAATTGGTTAGGAGAGCTCTAGCAAGCCCAGCACCTTTGTTGCTTAATTAGTATCTTTGAAAGGTGCTAGTGAATATAGTAGGGGTGTAGTCTTGGCTAGACCGATAGTTATAATTCCGCACTTGTTTCGGTTAGTCGACGCGATTAAGTTTTAGAAAAGACTATTCACCCCCCCTCTAGTCACCATCTCGACCCTTTCATCCGCCCGGCCTCAATTTACATCACCCCATGGTTCTGTTCCACGATAGCAAATATAGCCAACCGTGCTCCGGTACCCACCTATATTTCGTAGATGACAGGAAATCACCCGACTTCTACCGGTCTAAGCATGGCTAAGCATATATTCGATTCTAGACCTACATAGGGTTAGCAATGTATATATCTGGACAAGGAATTTATATGCATCAAGTGGTTCCATTCAACTCTTATAATCTAATGCATCAATCATAAGGACTTAAGTAATCATTTGTAAAATACTGGGAGACTTAAAATGCTCCGGGGCTTGCCTTTCAGAAAGGACGTGGGGCAGTGATCAGGACACTCTGGAAGCTCTTCAGGGTTTTGCTCCTCGCCTTTAGGAGCTGCGGCTTGAGGATTCTCCTGCTGGTCCCCTTCCTCTACTTCGTCGAACTCCAGCAACGTTATTTCTTCCTCCGGTCCTAGATGCATGAATATGGCATAAGGTATTGCGAATGTATGCATGCCGACAAGTATAATATGATGATACATGATGAATGCACTCTTGTAAGTATTCTTAACATCATGGTGCTGAAGTAATAACAAGTGCATTGTGTTTTGCTGAGCATGTGCATATCTCTTCTTGATTATTTAATTAACTACTTCAACACTTCATGTACCACACTACAAAACAACAGATACTTATTTTACTCATAACTGCAGTTCTACTTATCCAAATGTGGTGATCTTGAACTTTCTGGAAATCTTATAAAATTGCCTACAACTCTTATTTAATCACCAAAAGCTAATTCACAATTTATCTTAGCCAAAATAGACAAGCAACCCAATGCTGTTCAGAAATTCCAGAGAGCAAGCAATTCGGAAATACTAACTTTAAACAGCTATAACTCCTAAACCCTTTTGCCTATGGTCCTGAAATTTTTACACAAGATATATGAAGAAGTTATCTACAACTTTGTTATTAACCATTTTTACAGAAAACATCATTTTCACTATTCAACACACCAAACTATAGAATCTATCCGAATACCCTCCCAACTCGAATTATAAAGCAATAATACTTTTACTTTATGTAAGCATTCAAATTTTGACAACATAAAGTCTATCAACAGTTCAAGCATACCAAATACACTCAAGAAAACATAATGGTAAAGCCCAAACTATTTATTTAAATGCCTTTATTATTTTATTTAGATACTTAGGTTAAATAATAAACATATACTAAATATACATAATAAATTCTCAGAAATTTATAGTGGCCTACTAGTGCTACCGATAGACTATATAAAAGTTTCATGCCATTTGATAAAGTAAAACATCCTAGGCAAAAATGACAAGCTAGCAAGGGTTATTTTTGTGGAAACGGAAAACCCTACAAAAAGTTGTCAAGCAACAGATTTTATATTGTTCATAAATACTACACTTCCTAAGGAATACTACAAAATTTGGTTCACAATATTTGGATCTCTACACCCTACTTATCATTGTTTTCAAAGTTTGCAACGAAACTGAAAACAGATGAACTAGCATTCTCCATCGAGTCACAGACAGCTGGAGCCCTTGGTTCAGTCGATCCCACACGTCAATACAGAGCTCGGCGCGGAACAATTGAAGTTCGCCGACGGTGACCCTCTCTGGTGGCGGCAGAGCAGGATGACGGCGCCACACCATCGGTGACTGCTATGACTGGATCTAATGAGTCTACGAGTTGTTGCACGCGACAGCGGTTCTAGAATACCAACCATTATGGCGAAAGGCGGTCAGAGGCGGTGCGGCCACGACAACTTACCAGGCGCGGTTAGTAAGCAAATGTGGGCGCGGTGAGACTTTGGGATGACGGTGGAGTGGCTGCGGTGCTCGGCGGAGTTGACGTGGTGCTCGGCAGAGGTGGCACGGTGCTCGGCAGAGTTGGCGCGGTGCTCGGCAGAGGTGCAATGGCACTACTGCGGTGGCGAAGGAGCAACGTGACGCGGCGCAAGGCAAACGAGGTGGCCAGCAATGGTGACGGCGGTGTTGTCCACTGCTACAGCGGCTGCGGTTGCTGTGGGTGGGCAAAGGAAAAAGGCAGAGAGCGAAATGAGAGCGCGGGGACGGAGCGGGCGAGTGCTGGGGATGATAAAGTGAGCTCTGGCCCGACACAGCCGCGCTGTGGCTCAACGTGGCCTGGCTGCTCAGACTAGTGGTGACGCACGACTTCATTCCCCCCCACACGGCGGCCATGCTCTGTTGCCGGTCGGCCACTGAAGACCGAACGGGTTGGCCTTCAGAGCCCCAAACCGAGCCCGACAACGCAATTTGAAGCAATTAAATCTCCTAATCTGTAGCTTGTTAGTGCAACAACCTAAACAGAACTCGTAGCCCTAAGGACCAGCTCCATTTGTTCTTAAAGAATCATGTGCTAATTCGCAACCAAAACCGAGTTACATCATCCCCAAAGTCGGCTCGTCAGTCTGTCAGTTCCAAGAGACTTAGCGAAAATTGCGAAGTGTGGAAAATGTGGATTTGCTGATTTTTGTGAGCCTAATTCAAGCATGTTAGGAGCTAAATCAGTCAATGACCCAAAAATAAAAGTTATTCCTCTTGCCAAACACTACAACTTCGCTTTAGTGACCACCTCCATGCAAGGTCTCTAGCACATAGTTCAAACTTGGTCAAACATGCCACATTTAAATGATGGTATACCTTCAAACTAGGGCTTAATGACCTATTTACCCCTAACCATGAATATCAAAGTTGTTCATAATGATACTCTAGACATGTTTAAGCTAATTGCAAGGTCACACCATCATTTTATGTATTGGTCACTCATAGGGCTATCCAGGTCAACACATAACCTTAAGTGCTTGATCATGAAAGGTGACATTCATGAACAATGTTCCATTTGCTAACCTAAGTGTTGCTAACATGTTTCTGTGGCTCATATCAACCAATTACCTGTATTCATTCATGATCATATGTATATACACATGGAAACATGAAATAATAAGAAATGTTGCATATGTTTCAATCAAATGTTTCAAGTGTAAATGCTTATATATGAATGCTTGATGATCATGCTCATGCTATGCAAGTCAAGTTATGCAAGGCTAACACCTAGGGTGTTACAGCGTCATTCCTTAACTTCTATGACGATTCTAGAAATTTGTCATAGATGTGGATAGATGTATGGTGAAAATAGAACATTATAGAACTATTTTGGCATGCGTGGTAGGGGCATCCATGCTGGCGGTTGCTTCCGTTGGAGATGCTTTCCACGTGTACCTGCTATAGCCGGTTGCATTGGGATGGTTCGGGTATGTGTCACCTTGCTATTGGATAATGTGGCCATCTCTGGTTCTTGCACATTTCAGGTTCTTAATGGACCACGTGTCAGGCCCCTGTTGTTCCACATGTCTATTTTCTATTGGCACACATGTCATGTTGCGGTTGGGTCACATGTCATTTCTTTATTGGACCATGTGTCGTATTTTTATTGGTCCACATGGCCATTTTGTATTCAACCACGTGTCACGGTGCTGTCCGTCCATGTTTCATTTTTTTATTTGTCCATGTGGCTTGAGGGCTTCCTTCCACGTATCAGATTTTTATTAGCCCACGTGTCGTGCCATGGCTATTTGACGTGTCATGCACTGGTTATTCATGTGTTGCATTTTTATTTGATCACATGGCCTACCCAGGTTCTACTACATGCCCAACAATAAATTCATCATAAAAGTAATTCAAGATCATCACTGCTGCACAGATTGACTACATAATTATTCGACGATGTCTACATAATTTTTAGCATGATAATCAAATACAATAAATTACTACTTACACATCAGCAGCCCGCTGACAGTTTCACCACATCAAACTAGCACACGAGTACACACATCAAACCACAAATGTTCACTACATCAAGCCAACAGAGTTGATGACTGAGAGTTACCAAAAGAAGAGCTAAAGCACATGATATCCTCATGTAGCTTATTGTACTCCTCCTATTGCTGTATCTTGAACTCCTCAAACTCCCTTTTAGTCTTTTCTATCTTCCTCTTCAGTTCATTCACTTGATCGATGAGGTTAGCGGAACTTTCCTATTCAGCAACAAGTTGTTCCTGAAGCATTCGCTCCGTCGATGTCTCTGTTCTGGCGGAGCTTGTTGGGATATCATCATTCTTCAAAAAAGGGTATTGCTGCTGACCTAGGAGTGGACCTGGCCATGGAAGAAGCAAAGACCATGGGAACAACATCAGCACTTGTCATTGGTTCATGCCCATCAGCAATAAGTTCTGCTCGTATAGTTTCCATAGCTTCCTATGAAATTCAAGCAGTAAACATTAGCTTACAGATAGTGGAAGATGACTTTAATTGAAAACCCAAGAGATTAGTTCATAACAAGTAACACAGGTTTTATATCGATATGGATTACATAAGCACAACACACATGTACTGATATGGATTACATACTACGAAATTCAAGCAATAAACAATAGGTTACAGATATGGATTACATAAGCACAATGCATAAGTATTGGAACTCAAAATTAAATGATGATGCCAAATTTAGGGCCCCTTTGGTTCATAGTATTTCCAAAGAAAAAATGTAGAAATCAGTAATCCTATGGAATCAGCACCATAGAGGCCTTGGGTTCATAGGAAGAAATGGGGGAAGAAAAACCATCCTATGGAATCAGCACCATAGAGGCCTTGGTTTCCTATGTTTTTCTTGTACAAAACCAAACACCCCTTCTAACAAAATTCCTCTGCTTTTCACATGCATTCCAATCATATTCCTATATTTTTTTTTGTTTCTACATTTTTCCGATCCTGCGTTCCAAAGGGAGCCTTAGGCTCCTACCACTATTGCTTCTATTAACAGTGCACATGAGTTTCTTTTTATACAAAGGCTAGAGTAATAATAAAACACAATCATCACTTATAAATGATTGCAGCTGCACAACATAGGAGCGAGATCCTATAGCCTAGTGGCACTTCGCTTTTGCACTGTTTTGCTTGTTCTTCTCAGATCCATGAGTCAACTCTCTAGGTCATGTTGACTTCACTCTCTTGGACTACCTTCCTCTAGGACTGATATCAGCGCTGTCTTTTGTCCTGTTGGCGGAGCCTCCTCTACAGCTTCTTCGAACCGGACGCTGAAATTGGAGAAGCAAATTTAAGCAGGAAGCATGTACAAATTGCATTGCTATCCAGACAGCAAAGCATTGCATTAATATCTGCACCCCCCTGGGCCCCTCTTGCCCGAACTCAATACAAGGTAGAACAAGCACCTCAACTGCAAGGGCCACTGGCTCATCTTGTAAATCTAAATATGTTTCATCTATATCACCAAATCCCTCAACAACCACCCCTGGTTCTTCCATCTTCCTATGATTCTTTGTGACTTGTGCCTCCCGCTCTCTTTCAAAGGCATTTAGTGGCTATTCATGTAGATTACAAAGGTATTTATTAACTAAAGCTTCTAGCGAATGTCAATACAACATAGCAAGAATATGTAAATAAGCGCCTAACTTGTAACTACAGCTTATACAGAAGTCATTAATCCAATAAAGCACATATCAGCTACACTCAACTATAGAAATATACAACCCCATCGCTATCTACATATCCCTGGTTGAAACACCACAATACAGCACACATCATAAAAGGAATTTGGGTTCCTCTTCCTCCATGTACCCTAGCTACGCTTCGTCGTTGGCACAACCATCTTGTCATCGTGGTTGCGGAACTAATGCGGCCGACGTTGATGAAGGGGTACAAGATCTGACACCGGCTAGGGTTTGAATCCGGCTAGTCATGATAGGTGCCGAAGTTGGGGATCTAGATCCGGCCTATACCATTGTTGAGGTGGTCCTTCCACCATCAGCTGACCTGCTATCGATGAATTGAAGGGGATCTGGCTCTGGCTAGGGTTTAGAAAGCTATGAGAGAGGGTGCGGTTGGAGAGTGCAGATCGATGAGTTGAGCTGCTATGCCGATGGCGCATAGGGTTTGGAGAGGGGTGGCTGGAGAGTGGAGAGGAAGGCCATGGGGCTAGGATTTGGAGTGGGAAGAGTGACAGTGGTGGCTAGAGGGTAGAGACGAAGGTGGATACGACGAGTCCTTATGCTTTTATGTGGCCATCATAGTACCACAAATGCCCTTGTCTAATTTTCGTTGCGTGTTGGCGGCACTACTCGGCGCAGTGCGATTTTTTCACCGAAAATCAAATTTTCTCGCCGGCAGATCTCCCTGTCTGTTTGGGGCCACCAACACAACAAAATGGAATCAGAAGAAATGGACAAAAGAAACTCAAAAACTTATGGCTCCTTTGGAATAAAAGAGAAACATGAATTTTGAAGGATCCAAATCCTTTAGAAAAAAATCCTAAGAAGCCCTTTAGACCGACAGCTCAGGTGGGAACCCCAGTTCCATCGCACGCAAGTCCATGTCTAAATGGAGGTGGGCGGCGGCTAGGGCTGATGCAGCCCCATGGCGAAGGCCATGTGTCACTACCTCTTGGATCCGCGCCAGCAGAGCATGGACGCGCTCAAGGAAGTTCGGCCCCATCGGCAGCACGGACACGACATTCAACTGCTCCATGATGACTGAAAGAGCAAGAACGAGAAAACTGTACCAATTAATAAGGTGCGGTGCCACACAAAACAAGATGATATGGTAATGACAATGCCTTATCAGTGAGCGGCGCCTACGCTTAACCCGCTAAGGCTTTAGTCATGGCCATCTCCCTATCGGTTGTGGCGAGTGTTGTCTCCATAGTGAAGAAGCACGACCGCAACCGCTCCACCTCCTAGTTTTCCATGCGGAGAGCCTGCCTAGTCACGTCCAGGTGTCGCACCATCGTCTCCTCCCTTGGATGCTTCTCCACCGCCATGGTTCAAGCTTGAAGAATGAGGTGCTAGGGAGGAGGCGACGAGTAGGAAAGGTGAGTTCGCAAGGTTATAAGGCAACTATAATGACTCCCCTATTTTTCCTCAATTTTTATAGCAAGGGACGCGCACAGCCGATGGACCTGAATTCCAGCAGATGTTGGGCAATAGCGGGAGGTAAGGCGAGGCCACATCTCCACAATCTTTGAGGAGCATGCCTTCCAAGAAATACACGTCGAGAAACGAGCCACCAAAAAGGAGCAGCAAGGGCACTGTTCATATTTTACTGCACTCGCAAGAAAGTCCAAATGCGGCACATTTCATCTCGTCGGAC
This sequence comes from Miscanthus floridulus, assembly GCF_019320115.1. Lineage (NCBI taxonomy): Eukaryota > Viridiplantae > Streptophyta > Magnoliopsida > Poales > Poaceae > Miscanthus > Miscanthus floridulus. Next base: position 62,369,418 of record NC_089592.1, on the reverse strand, counting down.
AATATACAGTATAGAGTTATGAGTAAAACTATTGCCTACGGAGTGTACTCAGTCACAACATTGTATTAGTAGTTGTAGTCATGAGTGGCTTTGATTTGTGTTGAAGCCACCTCATCTTATTTTTGTTTATTTGATAAGATTTGTTGAACTTGCAAGAACCATGCATCAAAGATAATTTTAATTAGAATTTGGATTTTATAATCTAGTGCGTGCCTCTGCAAACCAAGAGAAATTGAAATAATCCCTCAGTTTGCCCCTTGACTATCATCACTGCGTGGATTAGATCGCACTGTCTACTTCACAGGATCACACAAGGTCTGACCATCTGAAATCTTGACTACCCGGACGACGTGCTCCTACATTCCTACATAGGCGCACGCACGTGGGTGGCGTCAGCAGCTTGTTATGGCAGGGGATGTCGCCTCATGGCCCATCACATTGACGGGATGGGGTGAAGCCCCACCGCCCGCCCACACAAATGTCTCGGTCGTGGGGTGGTCGATAGCCCCCAAACTATAGCAGTAGAGACAAGGGCGTGAGAGGAAAGGTTATACCTACTGCCTACTCTCTCCAGAGCTCCTAATTCCATCCCAAAGCTTTTGCCTTCCACCCTACTGCACCACCGATGCCTCCTGCTAGGACCATGGTGGAGTGGATGAGGTCGTCTATTGACCGGGCTGAGTTCGACCAGTTGCGAGAGAGGGGGGTGATCCTGGAGGCCACCGAGGAGGTCGGGTGGAGAGTCCTGGTGAGAAGCGAAGTGGAGCCAAGGCTTAAGGAAAATGAGGTCATCTCTTTCATCCCTTTCCACCTTCTTGGGTTTGGGCTACCGGCACACCCCTTACTGAGGTGGTTGCTCTACTACTATGGGCTCCGCCTCCACGACTTGACCCCAGAGGAGATCCTCCACCTCTCGGTCTTCATCATGTTGTGTGAGGGCTTCCTGGGAATACCTACCCATTATGATCTATGGTGGTTTCCTTTCTATGTGGTTCCATTAGCATCCTCTTGGCATCGTCATTGTCCAATGGGGGGCGCCTCGATCGAAGTTCGTCCTAGATTGGAGGAGCGCTACCTAAGCCTTGACCGCCACTATGCCACAGACCTAGAATGGGAGCATGGGTGGCTCTACGTCCGCAATAATGAGCAGCCACCGCTATCAAATTTTTCTCATGATCGGCTACGTCCTGACATGCTGGAATTGTGGTCGAGGCCGCAAACCCTATCGGAACAATAGCATTTGCACTTATTGCTGGATGCAATCGAGGATCTGAAGGACTGGGGACTGACGGCACCGAGGGTGATCCATACCTTCTTCAGCCATTGGGTCCTCCCCTTGAAGATGAGGGGCCACCCCCAGTGGGAGTTCTAGGGCACGACGAAGGTATACGATCTGATGATGATAGCTATTGGAGTGTCCACGTAGGATCATGGCGATGGGGAGGCCCTAGATACCTTCCACGTCGGCAATCCTCCTCTGACAGATGGACCTCTCGTCAGCATGGTCTCTGACCCACCACCAAATCCCCCTTTGAAGGTGGATCATCATCGTATCATTGTTCATGTTGCTTATCTTCATTTAACTAGAATATGCGAGCAATGCTCACACTAGCTAGTATGTGTTCATGTTGTTTAATTTAACTAATATTTGGAATGTGCCTACTTTCTCAATAGGTGAACGTGGGTGTGACGACATCCCAAGCCTCATTGGCCCTAAAGCCCGGTTCTTCATCCATGGTCACGTTTGGAAAGCGTCCCCGTGAGGCATCCATCGATGGGGTAGCCACCCGTGATTCCATGCCATGCTGCGCTTGTCTATTCGGTATAAGTCATTTGCATTCTCAATCCAATCGCTCTCCCCCTTATCCTATATGGGCTTGAATGAGGCTTGTATTGTGCAGCGCTTTCTCCATGACAGCGCCATCCCCGATTGTGGGGCTTTCCCCTGGTGTTGCCGGAGAGTGGTCCTATCGCCGCTCACCGCCACCGAGCCCATGTGTCCCTGCACAACCCTCTGGTTCTGAAGTGGGCGAATTATCAGAAGAGCATGAATACTTAGACGACACAAACTATCATCAATTATTGAAGGATTACCGCAAGGTCCAAGCGTTGTTGTCATCATCCAAGCTAAACGCCACGATGCTATGCGGTGAGCTAGATGCCACGAGCAACGCACTTCAAGTTTTTTAGAATGAGGCCTCCCAGGCACGAGCCGACTAGGTGATGGTCAAGGAGTAGGCGCATAACATGATGAACCTTCTTATGGAACTGAGGACGTGGGTCTAGACCCTATAGCTATGTGTGCAAGCCACCTGTGACGCGGCCTTCCCCATGGAAACAATGGACAATTTGGTCACCACAGACGAGCATCTCCGAGCTCTGTCGGTCCACCTTCGAGCCATGGTGACTGAAGCCGTTCATCAGGGGGCTACCATGGTGCAGGCTGCTGCCCAGCTTTAGATTGGTGTAGCGGTGAACGTCTAGGTGGTGAAGTAGGGTTTTTCATTGAGATCGAAGGACGATGACATCGCCAATTACACGTAGTCGAGCAAAGAAGCTACAACAAGAGGTGAACGCACTACTTTATGAAGTTCAATTTAATATTAATGAGAATTATATACTGCCTAAGTCATGCACGTTGTTGTTGCTCAGGTTCACTAAAGAGAATGGCAAGAACACATAAGATGATGACCACAGAGAAGAACCACATTTGAACGAGACCAGTCCTACAGAACAGTCGGAAAGAAATATTCATAACTTTTGATTTCCAGAGGCTATGAAGGTGAATGAGCACATTTTCGAAAGCTTGTCGAGTCTACTTTCCAATGATGCTAACATTGACTAGTTTGGATTTCTAACTAATGAAATCTGACCAGCTTAGTACATACTGGTCAGACCTTTTGAAACTGACAGAACTGTAAAGAAGAAAATATCATAACTTTTTATTCCCGAAGGCTATGGAGGTCAATGAGGACTTTTTGGAAAGCTTGTGAAATCTAGTTTCTAATGCTTCAAGGCAAACCAGATCCAACCAGTTTTAGTGCAGATCTGACCAGTTTTAGTGTAGACTGCTCAGAGGGTTAACAGTCTTCTCGGGACAAGATATTGGTATAACTTCTAATATTAAACTATACAATTCTACAATGTTTCGTGGTGCATGCTATACATGGTGTGAAATCTTATCAAGTTAGCTTTCCAACGCAACCTACAACACATCATTTGGATTTTTCAAGATGGAGTTATTGCCAAAACACTAAAGACTGCGTAGAAGACCAACAGACACACATAAACTACTCAAAAACTCATTTTGTGGAAGCTTGTTCACATAGCCAACCAATTCTTTTCCTTTTCGTGTTTATACCTATCTAGGAGGGCTATTCCTAGTATAAATATCCATGTACTCCTAAGCAAAAAAATAGACTTTTGATAATCGAAATACAGAACCCCCCTTTGTTCAGCTGTGTGCTAACAAATATTGAGAGAGATCTCTACCCATTTGCTCTTGTGATTTCCTTTGCGGGATTTACAGAAGTGGCGGTTTCATCCGCTCCCAATTGGTGCTCCTACTCCATTCGAGGTTTACCTTGTTGATTGTAGGTTGAGTTGGTTGGTTTCTTGAGAGTGTGTCAACACAGGATTTCGTCCCGTGCCGAGGACACACGCAGCAAGCCGGAAGGGTCCGCTCGATGGAGCAGATCTGCCTAGCTTCAGCGCAGGGGTGGTTGATCCTACGCAATCCTCCCGAGGCGTGCTAGTCAATTTGACCCTACAATTGACAAGGAGAGAAAGTTCATTAGTAATTAAGGGCAAAACTTGCTGGTGTTGCCAGACAGTCCCGAATGTACGGCTATGAGAGCCGATATGTAAGGAAATCGGCTAAATAGCCGATTCCAGTATATTCATGAGAATAAGTCAGTTAGAGCTCATGGGGTCGTGTGAGGAGAATCGGTTATCATTCAGGATAAACATCATTTAAATGAATATTAATCAATAGCAATAAGATATCAATGATGATCGGTCCATACTGAGCCAATGATTACGAGTAACCGAACTCCTTTTTATATAAAGAAACAATTCAACATCACTTAATCATTTAATAAAGATAAATCTAATGAACATGTTAGATCTCATCTATCGCCATGACCAGTGGGGCATGAGGCAGAATCATGCAGGCTATAAAACAACAATAGACTCGATGACCCTAACTCATTACTAATATCAGTGGGGCATGAGGCAGAATCATGCAGGCCGTAATACAATAACAAGATCATGGGGCTAACACATCTTTCAACTTATCTCTACTTCAACGATCTCATGATGTGAACTGTTTGTGAAAGCATTCGATATTGGCTAAACAACCGATTTAGGCATAGCGCACAATTAAGGTCATGTCTTCTTAGGAGCGGATCTATCGACCAACGATCCCCACTCCATGGTGCCAACAGTGGGGTGAGAGGCAAAATCCCACAGGACATGATGACGGGCCATGAAATGGCTCTCGCTAACCGATAGATCTACTCAAGATCGAATATGCCTTGACCGCACGCTATGCACGATTAAGATTGATGCAAAACAATCGATAAAAACATAACTCATCGCTTAAGATGTAGATTAGATCAGTTTTAGATTAGCAAACGATGAGTTAAACAAGATATAAGGCTGATTCAGATCAATCTTAATCAGGCAGAGTGATATTGCTGTAATTAGATAAACAATGAAAGCGATAAGCAATATCGGTAACTTAATGAATCTACCAAAGACTGCCACTCTAAGATAGAGCCGATAACTTGACCTTGATCCAATTCAAGCAGTGGGGTGTGAGGCAGAATCACATAGGCCATACTTGAATTTGGCAAGAGTCGATAACTAGCTTATACCAGAGCCGTAGTGGGGGTCGACCGGATCGATGCAGCCATACGAATAGAGGTATAAACCATGACGGTACTTACAACAAGCAGTGGAGGTCGACCAGATCTATGCAGTCGTACTTGCCGAAGAACTCGCCGAGATCTACTCTACTCCTACTCCTAAGGGGTGGCTAGAGCCGAAAAAAGTAATTGACTTGTATTTGATTGATTGATTGCTTTCTTACAATAGCTGGGGTTTGGTATTTATACCTAGAGCCTAAAACAAACCCTACTCGAGTATGACTTAATACAATCTTTGGCATAATGAAAACATTCCTAATTTAAGATAACTTGAACTCTAATCTTTCTCTTTTTGTAGAGTCCAGCATGTCTCGTCTCAGCGCCGATCATAGCCTCCGTCGTTATCTGCTGACGCTATCTGAAGAAAGCTGATTCTAGCATTGCATCTAAATCAGCTGGTTTTGATCTACACGCAACTGATCCCCTAATGTCATGATCTTGGGAGCTCCCGAGCTTCTAAGATCCTTCTTCCAAATTCCGGTGTAAACAGTTGCCCCCCAATTTTGGGATAAAAGTAATTTTATTCCAAAATTATCATGTCTGCATCCCTGATTGGTCCATAGTCATGGGTAGAGAACCTTGATCCGGGTCCACTGTTTGTCGCCGCTTGCGTCCATTCACGAGCCCATGCCTCAAAACTTCTTACAAGAGCATCACTGTTTCATGGGCACTTGGATTCATCTTCCCAGGCTAGCTATAAAATGCCTATCCAACCCCGGCGAGAGCAACTCAACTATTCAGCTATGTTTCTCTTCTTCCTGCCCTCTCGAGCTCTGACTTCACCAGACCCTCCATGGTTCATCTCATTGCTATGAAGATCTTGAGTGGTTAGAAGAATTCTTGTGCGTAGGGTGATTGTGTCGCTCATTCTAGCACCTTGTTGGGCAAGAGAATCAGCTGCTGCGGCTAGGAGAAGTCTTGTGATGTTGCATGCGTCTTTTTACCAGGCTCGCAGAGCTGTTCTAGTGATTGCAAGGGCTAGAATGTGTGGACACTTTTCCCTTGTTTGTTCCATCAAATGCTTATTGGGAAAAACACAAGCTTCTTTCCAGCGGTTTCCCAGAGAAATCAGCTGGGCATCTGCTAGTCAGGCGGCTTTTCCTTTTCTTTGGCATAATCTTACTAATGGGCCGATGTAACTTGGCTTATGACAATCCTCAGCCTTATGGGGACTCGGACTCCCTTCAATCCAAAAGAAGCCTTGGTGGGGTTGATCTCTGATCCACACAAATTCTTTGCATCCGTCCCATGATGCTTCGTAACTTAGGAAAACGATAAGTTCGAATATGTTATCTCTCGGTTATCCATCTCCTGAACTTCTAGAGCACCATTCCGCTTCTGTTTTTGATTCCAACCTCACACCCCTAGCGAAATCTATCTTCTAGCCTCCCTGGGCTATATAAACGGGCCTCGGCAGTTGATCTAAGGATAACTCACTTTGCCTCAAACCTTCTGCACCCTTAGCATAGTCCCTACTTTTCCATAGGTCAGAGATCATGGAGAACAGCAAGAGGCTTCTTGAGAAGGTCTTCATCGGGTCTACATCATTGCGTCAGAGCCTTCGTCATCAGGAGGGTATATCCCATGATGCCTTCGCTGCCTCGAGGAACAGGGCCGACTCTGTTCAGCCTTCAGGGCCTTCCTCGTTGATGGCTTGCCGCCAGCCCCCTTGCCATCAGATGAGGCGGATTGATAATGACAATCTGCTTGCCTCCATTGATCGACATGGCTAGAGTCTCGCTGAGTGTTTATCCCTCGTAGAATCGGCCCTAGCCATGGTTCGATGCCGATCACCTCCTATGGTCGATTCGGTGGAGGATAGGTTGGTCAAGGCCGAGGCCAAAATTGTGGGTGAGATACTTGTCGTAACCTCTGCTTCTTTTCAATTTTGTCTCTGAGACTCTAATCACCTCCCCTTTGAATTTTTTAGATCTATCTGCCCAACTGGAGAGCCTTCGATCAGCTGCGGATCATGCGGTGGGATTTGTCAATGTCAGGGGTGCCGTTCCGGTGGTTCATTTGCATGACATCCCGAATCATGTCAGGGAGGTTGCTCTCCATGGTGTTCGTCATGGCGCTGCCATGGCGTTGGCTACCGCCCAAGCCCGTTCGGGCTAAAATCTTTAGCTTCTTCCCCATGGTTTTCTAGACGCAGCATACCCTAGGGAGCAGGAGCGCTTGGTTGAGGATTTCATGAGTGCTGCCAATTCTGTAGCTTTTAATACCTTGGCCGATGACATAGTAGGCAAGGTTTTCCTAAGCCCATAGTTTGTAATAGGCGATATTTAGCAGATAATTTTCCTGTCTTGGCACCATGCGCATTACTTTTGCTTATGCTTGCTTTTTCGGCTAAAGAGCCGATTTGATATAGCCGATCCAGGCCCTTGGTTTAACCAAGTCTGAAAACACGGCTTTTATTAAGAGAACCCTTTGATTTCCTGCCTTTTAGTTGCTCAGTGCTGTATTTCCATTGGCATTAGTGAAGTGGCCCCTCGCCTTCCATTAATTGCTGTTGCCTTTTACATGTCCCGAGGCACCCATCCCTTCTCTTCAGGTCTTCAAATACTGGTTGGTGGTTTTGGCCTCGAATACATCCTTACTCGCAACTGTTTCTCCGCTCTTCTCCACCTGTCAAAACCCTATAGTGGTTCTCTTCCTCCCTTTCGTAGATCCAATCATTCTTCCATGGCCAGCGAAAATAACCGAGGTAAGCGCACGGTGGAGGAAATCCCAGAGGAGAGTATGCCAATGAACCAGCGTCTCTAACGCATGAGGTGAGATCAACATTTCTTGTTCATGATGATGAATAGTTCTGACTCGCCTATAGGTTTGTTGTGAATGATAGCCTTCATCCTTTCTCAAGGGCTGGCGGGCCTTCTGACACCACATCTTCTGTCCTGGCTTCGTCGTCAGATTCTTCCGACTCCTATAATGGAGACGACGCCCGGTGCTACCTTTATGAGTGGAGGATGGCCCAGAATCATTATTCTAAGGCGATTTGGGAGAACGGCCAATTGGAGATTCGCCTCAGGATTTCCCAGGCCACCCTTCATGTGGCCGAGGAGGAGGCCAGCGCCGTCCGAGCATGACTGGCTGAATTAGACGCCATGGTGGTAGGTAAGATGAATTCCATGAAGGCCTCTTACTCTGATTTTTATTACTCTTATTTTGATATTCTTCTTGTTTTGTGATTGTTAGCCCTGATAGCACAGTTGGAATCTCTCCAACTGGCGGCGAATGTAGCCGTGGACGTCATCAATGCTCGGGGTTCCTCCATCGACATTCGTCTCCAAGATATCCCGGCATGTATCCAGGAGGTTGCCCTTCACGGCGTTCGCCACGGTGCATCAGTGGCTCTAACTACAGCGCAAGTCTAGATCGGGCACGATCTTCATACTATGGAGGTTGGTTTCCCGATTGGTGATGGCCCTAAGGAGCATGAAGACCTGCTCGAAGAATTCATCATGCCAGCGAAGGCCATAGTGGACATCACATCCATGCGGGATGTGGTGAACAAGGTCTTTGATTAGCTTGTACTTAGGGTAACCCTGATGAACAAAGACTCCTGTTCTTTCCGTGGATGCACCTCGGTACAATGCTCTTGTGTATGACTATTTCTATCTTTTGTTGTTGTTTTTTTTTGCTCTATAGGCGATACATATCGTATCAACTTTTACAGTTTTTTAAAGATTTTTATTACTAGAGGCGATACCCTTATGGTACCGGCTATTAGAGCCGAGAATGAATCGACTATCGAATGTTGCTTGGGTGTTAGGATAACGTACCATAGAAACTTTCACATCAAAAGTTGAACGAGCAACCAACCTAGGTCGAACATCCTGTTAAGTGAAACATAACTTCTTCAAATCCATTAACTCCGAATTTGCCACCTTATCTAGCATTCATGCATCGGCCTAACCCTCATAACTATTACTTGTTTTCCTTTATTCCAATGGCCGATATGAAGCCATAACCTTTTTTACTAAAATAAACTCTCAGAGCCGATCGCTTGCATCGGCTGTTGGCTTTCATTGCTGATCTTAATGAAGCCTCCTTCCCATGACTTGTTAGAAAAACACTCGAAATCTCCTAGTTCCCAAAAGACTAGATCGGCTATTACGATGCTTACGGACTCATCAGCACGAACCAGTTCGACATCATCTCCATGCCATTGAATCAAACACTGATGCATGGTTGACGGTATGCAGCAATTCGCATGAATCCATTCATGACCGAGGAGTAAACTGTATGATCCTTTCCCATCAACGACAAAGAACGTGGTGAGCAGAGTTTTACTCTCAATTGTTAGTTCGACATTTATTGCCCCCCGGGTCTTGGATGTATTTCCTCCAAAGTCTCTAAGCATCATGTCGGTCTCAAGTAAATCTCCTGGTCCCTTGCCAAGCTTATGAAAAGTGGTGTATGGCATAAGATTGACAGAAGCACCTCCGTCCACCAACATCTTGTTCATCAGCTTCCCATCAACTAAACCTTTCATATATAAAGCCTTTAAGTGTCGATGCTTGACTGGCTTATCAAATATTGCTTGCTGCACAACTGTTAACTTGGCAACCATCTCTTCATACTCTGACTCGTCGAAGTCTGAATAAACTTCCTGATTTGCCAGAGCTCTGAATTCTGATGGTAACAAAAAAGCCATTTGGATATTAGCTGATGGTTGCCTCTTATCAGCTATCTGCTTGGTACGCCATACTTGAGTTTTACTGGGTGCCTGAGCCTGTTCCATCTCTCTGTTCCTTAGGCGCTGCACCCTCCACTTTTGGCTTCTCATCAAATCTCCTGGGCACCACTGGCCTTCCTGCCACGTGTATCTTTTTTCAGTGCCTTCCTCTTCATTATTAGCCTAGTCCTATCCAATGACTCTTTTTCCCAACCGATCATGAACACTTTCATTTTTTAAGCGCCGATCCATGTTGTTATGATGATATGCATCTTGAGCATGGATAGACTAGCAGTTGGTTCGAGATTGCCTATAGTCCCGATATTGATTGCTACATTCTGGACAGTCGTGTCTGGTAGGCAACTTCAAACCTTCATTCCAGCAATGCCTAAAGAATGGACAATTCCAATGTAATTTAGCTTGTTCCCTTTCACACCTCTCTTCTTCTAATTGATGCTGGTATGCTTGATCTTTTAGCCAACGTTGATAATCCTTTTCCTTCTGCCGCTGCCATTTATTCAATAGAATTTGAGACGTGACCCGTGGCTTTGATGTCTCTGCTTTCGATGTCTTCCTCTGCTCATATCAGCTCTTTTGTTCAGCACGACATCTTCTAATCTCTCTGTACTCATCAACCGATATTTGTATTTTGGGATCAACTGTCCTAGCTTCTCTCGATTTGGTCAATGTTAGGACCTTGGTTTTTCCTTTGAATAGCCCAGCATCAACCATGCTCTGATCTCCTAGGAAAGGATTATCATCGACTTTCATCTTCCGAGGTGTATCGAATTTGAGCCTCCCTTGCTGAATAGCTCTCTGTATATGTTGCCTGAAGATTCTGCATTCACTAGTGGAATGAGAAGTAGCGTTATGGAATTTGCAGAACTTCTTGTTCTTCAACTGATTAGGGAGCAACATGACATGACCATCGGGCAACTTGATCTGCCCCTTCTCAAGCAAGAAATCGAAGAGCTTGTCCAATTTGGTAACATCAAAGTCATAACTCTTCTCAACTCCTCTTCCCCAAGGATTTGGCACCATCACTGTCTTCTTGCCCCAATTCTATTCAGCTACAGCAACCTCTTCTTCTTCATCTTCACAGCCATCATCGACTGAATATGGATCATAAGCTTCGGCCACTGAGGTACTCTTCTAGAATCGGGTATCTCTATGTATGCTCTGGAATTAGCTATTAAGTGCTGCCACTGGTTGAGCCAATTAACCCAAGTTGTCAAATTCCTATCCTAGTAGTTTCTCTTTCCATATCGACAACATTCCTTGGATGGCTAAAGCAGCTAGCTGATCATCGGCCAAGCTCAATGAGAAACACAAATTCTTAGTCTCTTAGAATCTCTGAAGAAACTCAGTGCTCGATTCATTAGTCCTCTGTCTCATGGTTGTCAAATCGGTTATTTTCTTCTCTCCAGTCCTAGTGTAAAAATATGTATGAAACCTCTTCTCCAGGTCAGCCCAATTGGCAATGGAGTTGACTGGTAATGACGAGAACCAAGTGACGGCCGGCCCTGACAGGGACAAGGAGAAGAAACAAACTCGATGGACATCCTCAACTGATGCTTCGCCCAATTGTGTAAGATACCAACTGACATGTTCTATTGGGCTTGTACCATCTTGACTAGTGAACTTGGCGAACTCTGGGAGCCTGTAATTTGCAGGAAGAGTGACCAAATCATACCATTCTGGATATGGGTATTTGTACAAAAAAGTCATTCCTTTTGGCTTCAGACCAAACTGATTCTTCATCATCTTGGTCACCTTGAGCAGCAACTCATCAGCCTGCGGATTTGGATTTCTCGGTACTTGCTAACCCATCTGTGGATTAAAATCCCACGTGCCTTGATATCCTAGATTTGGTATTATGTGGAGGGTGTTATAATCTATGCCATAGTGATAGCCTTATGGAATCTCAATCTGTTGGGTCCTTTGCTGGCTTGCTGCTTAAAGTCTCTGATTATAGACATAAGGATCTATATCTCTACGGATCCTTTGAATTGATGGTGCTATCTTCTGAGCTGATGATGGTATGTGGCCTGATGTGCCAAAATTGATCATCTGGTTTTGACTTTGCCCCATTGGCTGCTGCACATGCTGTACTGACGGTCCAAGATTGTACTATATCTGATTTGTAGCAGTACCCGGAGTTTGTTTAGATGAACCTTGAAGTGTTTGGACGTCACCATTACCAGCTGGTGCTGCTTCTTGATGGCTAGTACCAACTTGATTAGTCCCTTGAGTCGACAGATCTAGAATATTATAACAAGTCGATCCAACCTGACCAACTGGAATTCCATGAATCGCCTCTTTCATGGCGTTGTGAAATGCGTCAACGAAAGCTTCATTGTGGCTTGATATGGCATCACGAACAGACTTGTCTATGGCTTCCGTAAAGAAACGCCTGTCTTCAGCTTTGACCGTATCTGTCTACCCATGTAGTAGAATTCTTGGTAGTGGAAATTTCTGAATAATTGTGCTATCACGTGTTTTGGTGTAGGACAACAAACACTTCTTCTGAAATTCTTCCATAGCTTTGTTGATGGTATCCTTATCTTCATCAGGCAGGTCTTCATAATGTACCATAAGGATGCTGTCATTGTTGTGAACCGCCATGATGATTGTGGTGTCCCACCGGGCATGCTAGAAACATGTGTCGACATAGAATTTCGTCCCATGCCGAGGACACACGCAGCAAGCTGGAAGGGTCCACTCGATGGAGCAGATCCGCCTAGCTTCAGCGCAGGGGTGGTCGATCCTACGCAATCCTCCCGAGGCATATCAGTCAATTTGACCCTGCAATTGACAAGGAGAGAAAGTTCATTAGTAATTAAGGGCAAAACTTGCTGGTGTTGCCAGACAGTCCTGAATGTACAGCTATGAGAGCCGATATGAAAGGAAATCGGCTAAATAGCCGATTCCAGTATATTCATGAGAATAAGTCAGTTAGAGCTCAAGGAGTCGTGTGAGGAGAATTGGTTATCATTCATGATAAACATCATTTAAACGAATATTAATCAATGGCAATAAGATATCAATGACGATCGGTCCATACTGAGCCAATGATTACGAGTAATCGAACTCCTTTTTATATAAAGAAACAATTCAACATCACTTAATCATTTAATAAAGATAAATCTAATGAACATGTTAGATCTCATCTATCACCATGACCAGTGGGGCATGAGGCAGAATCATGCAGGCCGTAGAAACAACAATAGACTCGATGACCCTAACTCATTACTAATATCAGTGGGACATGAGGCAGAATCATGTAGGCCGTAATATAATAACAAGATCATGGGGCTAACACATCTTTCAACTTATCTCTACTTCAACGATCTCATGATGTGAACTGTTCATGAAAGCATCCGATATCGGCTAAACAGCCGATTCAGGCATAGCGCACAGTTAAGGTCATGTCTTCTCAGGAATGGATCTATCGACCAATGATCCCCACTCCATGGTGCCAATAGTGGGGTGAGAGGCAGAATCCCATAGGCCATGATGACGGGCCATGAAACAGCTCTCGCTAACTGATAGATCTACTCAAGATCGAACATGCCTTGACCGCACGCTATGCACGATTAAGATTGACGCAAAACAACTGATAAAAACATAACTCATCGCTTAAGATGTAGATTAGATCAGTTTTAGATTAGCAAACGATGAGTTAAACAAGATATAAGGTTGATCCAGATCAATCTCAATTGGGCAGAGTGATATTGCTGTAATTAGATAAACAATGAAAGCGATAAGCAATATCGGTAACTTAATGAATCTACCAAAGACTGCCACTCTACGATAGAGTCGATAACTTGACCTTGATCCAATTCAAGCAGTGGGGTGTGAGGCAGAATCATATAGGCAATACTTGAATTAGTCAAGAGTCAATAACTAGCTTATACTAGAGCCGCAGTGGGGGTCGATCGGATCAATGCAGCCATACGAACAGAGGTATAAACCATGACGATACTTACAACAAGCAGTGGAGGTTGACCAGATCGATGCAGCCATACTTGCCGAAGAACTCATCGAGATCTACTCTACTCCTACTCCTAAGGGGTGGCCAGAGCCGAAAAAAGTAATTGACTTGTATTTGATTGATTGATTGCTTTCTTACAATAGCCGGGGTTTGGTATTTATACCCGGAGCCTAAAACGAACCCTACTTGAGTATGACTTAATACAATCTTTGGCATAATGAAAACATTTTAATTTAAGATAACTTGGACTCTAATCTTTCCCTTTTTGTAGAGTCCAACATGTCTTGTCTCAGCGCCGATCATAGCCTCCGTCGTTATCTGCTGGCGCTATCTGAAGAAAGCCAATTCTAGCGTTGCATCCGAATCAGCTGGTTTTGATCTGCATGCAACTGATCCCCTACTATCATGATCCTGAGCTTCTGAGATCCTTCTTCCAAATTCCAGTGTAAACAGAGTGTGGTTGGGCGAATCCTTGATTCAGGTTGCCGATTAAAGACGATGGTTGGCTTCGAGTTTTATTTGTTAGGTTACACTAGTTATCGCTGCCTGTAGCAAGTTATCCGACTGTTCTTCAGCTAGTTATCTGGTGATTGATCCTACGTCGTAAAGATTGGGACCTCACATCATATCATCTGGTATCAGAGCTTTCATTACCATGGTAGGATTCTTTACCCTTAGCTACATATATTTTGTGTTCGTCCTATCCACTAAAAAGCCAAAAAATTATTTGCCATAGCCCTTTGTTTCAATCTGTTATTTTAGTGAGTTTTGTTAAGTTTTAGTCCATTAGAGTCTTATTTTAGTTGCTGATCATATTTTTCCTTCGTGTGTCCTTTGTGCCTCTTTCATATATCTGAAAATTCCCAAAAAAATGTAAAACCCATATCATCTACTTCGCGTAAACTTTGATCCTGTCAAATTATAGCTACTAGTTACTTTTGTTTCTATCATAAAGTGTGCAAGTGTTATATCTGATCCTTGTGTTTAGTTCTATAAAAAAAGGTGCAACAAAAAAAAGAGAGTTGAGAAAAGTTGTGAAAGAAAAGTTGAAGCTCAGTTGGTTTATGTGCACAAGTGCTGAAAGTTTTTCATATCAAGTGAGTAACCAGTTTGCTATCTTTGTTTGGTGCAAATTTTGGTTGGGTCTGATCACAACACTTGCATCCCAATCATACTCCATGTTTGCATCAAATCCAAAAACTCTTTGCGTGTGTGTTTGATCTATTTACATCATTCATATCCTGTGGTCAGCACTAGGCAGAGAACTTCTAATTTGGATTATTTTTTAACTTTACAACAACTAGATTTTAGATTGCATTCCTTGTGTATCCTCCCTACCAAGCTTCACATACAAGTCATCATAATCGGTACTCTCTAGTCTTGTATTCGCCTAGCCATCACTTTTGTTACCACCACATGCTGTTTTTCTTGAACCCGCAGGGACTTCATAAGAGCTTCGGTTGGTACGAGAGGTGAGGTTGTGAGAGCTACCAAATTTTTTATATATTCCATAAATACCTATTATTCGTATTTAGCTAACCTTACACAGGAGATGGGTGATGTTGAGATAGAAGATTGTGTTACTATGGCACAATTTAATGAACTCTAGCAAAGCATGGAAGAGAAGCAAGATCAAGATCGGTTGACCCGAGATCTTCAAGCTCTTTTGACTGAAATCAGAGGGCGTTGGTGAAGATGGAGAAGACAGTGATGGAAGAGCTGCTGCTAGAAGAGCAAGAGAACAAGAAAGGAGAAACCAAGGTGTTGCACATGGTAGAGGAAGAGGATGAGGTCGAAGAAATGATGACAATGATGAATCTGAAGATGTGGATGAAGATAATCATTCCCAATATCATGGTGGTCACCGACGTCATAGAAGAGGCAACCATGAGGAGAGGTTTGGCAAACTAAAATTTACCATGCCAAAATTTGATGGAGGATCTTATCCTAAAGCTTACTTCACTTGGGAGTTGAAGGTGGACAAGATATTTTGCTTGCATAATTATTCAGAGGAGAAGAAATTAGCCATGGCATCTCTTGAGTTTGATGGATATGCTCTGATATGGTGGGAACAACTTCTGTGTGATCGAGAAGAAGATGGAGAAAACCCTATTGCAACATGGGATGAGATGAAGCAAGAAATGAGAATTCGTTTTGTGCCGAAGCACTATCGGCGTGATCTTTTTGATAAATTGCAGAATCTGAAGCAAGGAAGCCTCTCTATTGAGGAGTATCATAAAGAGATGGAGAAGGCTATGATTAGAGCCAATGTGTATGAAGATGAAGAGCAAACTATTGCATGTTTCATGGCTGGGTTACATCGCAATATCCAGTGCATTGTTGAGTTTCAGCCGTACCGTCATCTTATTGATTTGGTACATCAAGCAACTAAAGCTGAACGTCAATTGCAGCAAGATGCTAAGAATAGCAAGCCCTTGTCATATGGCATGAGGACTATGTCAGGAGGAGGCAAGTCAATCTCGAGGTTTACTGCTACACCCTCATCAGCGAAAAGCTCAAGTGGACACTTACGTTCTAATGTGCAGGGTGCTTTTAGAGGGAAGAATGCTGTTGTCCAAGGCATGAGCTCTAAACCATCAGCATCCACCACTACTTCAGTGGGTTCTACAACCAAGAGTAGTGGGATTCAATGCTTCAAGTGTGGAGGTCGTGGGCATGTAATTAAGGAGTGTCCGAATAATTGTGTGATCATTGTGAAAGACAATGGAGAATATGAATCAGCTAGTGAAGAGGAAGTTGAGGAAGAGTATGATGATGAGGCTCATGAAGATGAGGAACATACTAGATGTGAATTTGAGCAAGGTGCTGCTCTTGTGGTGGCTCAAATTTTGAGCGTTCAAATGAAGGAAGCTGAAAATGGACAGCGACATAATCTTTTTCAAACCAGAGCTAAAGTGCAAGATAAGGTAGTCAAGGTGATAATTGATGGTGGGAGCTGCCATAATCTTGCTAGTCGTGAGATGGTTGATAAGCTTGGTTTGAAACTACAGCGGCACCCTCATCCATATCATGTCCAATGGTTGAATGATTCAGGAGATATTAAGATTGGTTATAGAGTAAAGGATCCATTCAAAATTGGTGAATATGTTGACACAGTAGAGTGTGATGTGGCACCGATGTCTGTGTGCCACTTGCTGCTTGGAAGACCTTGGCAATATGATCGATATACTCAGCATTGTGGGAGAACAAATCAGTACACACTAGATTTGAAAGGAAAGAAGTTTGTACTCAAGCCTATGGCGCCTCAACAAATCATGGCTGAGCACTTACAAAAGCAAACTGAAATTAGTCCGGCAAGTGAAGGAAGAGAAGAGCAAAAGAAATTGAGTGCCATCCACAATTCGGTGAGTGAGTGCCACAAGCCAAATTTGAGAGATAAAAAGAAAGGAGAGGGAGAGCATCTAGTTATGCTAGCCACAAAATCTGAGCTGAGAGAAGTGAGGAACAACCCAGATCAAGTGCTCTTTGTACTTATGTGCAAAGACATTTTAATTTCACCTAATGATATCACCTCTCTTCCTAGTGTTGTGTCTCATCTTTTGCAGGACTATGAAGACATTTTTTTCCAAAAGAAACACCGGCTAGACTACCTCCCATTTGTGGAATTGAACATCAAATTGATCTCATTCCAGGGGCTGCACTCCCTAACCGTCCACCATACCGCACCAATCCTGAAGAAACAAAAGAAATACAAAGGCAAGTACAAGAACTTCTTGATAAAGGTTTTGTTCATGAAAGCTTAAGTCCTTGTGTTGTTCCTGTGATATTAGTGCCTAAAAAAGGATGATTCTTGGAGGATGTGTGTTGACTGTAGAGCTATAAATAATATCACGGTTCGCTATCGTCATCCTTGTCGCAGAACCGACCAATTTATAAGAATACAAGTACAATGGCAATCCGCAAGTAGTTGCACTGTCATACTTGAATCCATATAAACCCGGTAGTCCATCGAGTACCACGACGGGTCTCGATAAACGATTTACAACAACCAAGATCGTACAGGATTCAACATACATGCCACATATTACATAAAGTTCACAGATACTTTTCATCATCAGAGTACGAATAGAAAGTTATTACAAACCGAGTTTGATAATTAAAGCGGAAGCAAATAAGTTTGAAGATAAGTTTCCAACGTAGTTTGATACAGTGCCAAACCAGATCACGGTCCACAAAAGCAAAGATAGGAATTACTAGGGAAGCCTGCCCAAGGCTTACTCCTCATCCACAGCGGGATAGAAGCAACTCTTGCAATAACCATGATACACAGTGCCATCTGCAACAATGGGAAAATAAACCCTGAGTACGAGAAGGTACTCAGCTAGACTTACCCGTCATGAACCAGAAATAAAACGACTCCAAGGATTATGCAAGGCTGTATAAGTGGACGTAACTTGACAACATTTTTGTGAAAAAGGCAATTAACCGTTGTACAGTTGTGATTCTTTTATCAAGTTAATTATAACTATCCATTTCTAGATTAGCAACTATCCTATGCCAAACATGCGGTATATTATTTAGAATCATACAATAGTAACCATAGCAGGTATTGTAATTCTATATTCATTTGAACCATCACGTTTCATAATATAGTTACTACGATGTTGGGACTAGCCAAGTTTCTCACTATCTGGGAGAGACGGTGATTCGAATCGATTTCAACCAGCTGGGAATTTATTCCTAACACAAACCCAGATCTATCAGCCACGATAGTCTTAGGTCACCTTTGGTACAACTCAGGTACACATTTCGCGGGTCCGTACTGCGCCGCACAATCTGGAACACCAGATGCCAGGATGCTCAGGCCAAGCCTGCCCTTGGGCTCAGTCTGATCGTTCCCCGGAAGGAGCGCACAACAAAACGGGTCCCGGCCTGAGTTGAATTACTCGGCTTCGCGATCGGAACGAGTTATCCGGCCAGCTAAGTGAGAGGCATGCGTTCAATCTTGTCAGAAGCGCCAACAACGGTACGGTCCTTAATCGACACAGACGGGGATAGGTCCACACCCAAGACCTCCATGCCTTGTTGCTTCCCTATCGACTTCCCGTCCGGTCTCAATTTACTTTTACCTCATGGTTCTGTTCCACGATAGCAGATATAGCCAACCGTGCTCCGGTATCCACCTATATCTCGCAGGTGACAGGACATCACCCGACTTCTACCGGTCTAAGCATGGCTAAGCATATATTCGATCCTGGACCTATACCGGTTAAAGGGTTAATATCTGGACAAGGAATGTACATGCATCAAGTGGTTTCATTCAACTCTTATAACCTAATGCATCAATCATAAATACGTAAGTAAACATTTGTAAATTACTGGGAGACTTATAATGCTCCGGGGCTTGCCTCGCAGAAAGGAAGTAGGGCGATGGTCAGGGCACTCTGGAAGCTCTTCAGGGTTCTGCTCCACGCCTTCGGGAGCTGCGGCTTGCGGATTCTCCTGCGGTTTCCCTTCCTCTACTTCTTCGAATTCCAGCAACGTGATCTCTTCCTCCGATCCTAGATGCATGAGTATGGTATGAGTATTACAAATGCATAATGTTAACAAGTGCATCGCGTTGTTTGAGTAGGTGCATATCTCTTCTCGATTACTACTTAACTATTTCTACAATGCATCGACTACACCATAACCAGCAGCTACTTGTTTCACTCATAACTGGAGTTCTACAAATTCAAAAATAGTGATCCTGGACTTTCTGGAAAGCTTATCAAATTCTCTACAACTTTGTTATTAACCATTTTTACAGTCTACACTTGTTTCAACATGTAACTCATTACACTCTAGAATCAGTCCGGAAATGTGTTAACATGCAATATAAAGTAAGAATATTTCTACATCAGGTAATCATTCAAAATTTGACAACATATAACCTACCAACAGTGTAAGCATACCAAATACAGTTAAGATGATATAATGGCAAAGCCCAAACTATTTATTAAATTGCCTTTATTATTTTATTTAGATATCTAGGTTAAATAATAAATATATATCAGATGTGCTGAATAAATTCTCAAAAATTTACAGAGCCTTAATAATGCTATCAAAGGACTACTACAAAAATTTCATGTCATTTTGCTAAGTAGAACATCCTATACAAAAATGATAAGGAAGCAAGGCTTGAAATAGCATAAATGGAAAATCCTATTGAAAAGTGTCAAGCAATAGATTTCTTATTTTTCCTAACATCCATATGGTACTAGTATCACCTCCAATAAATTTCATGAATTTTGGACTTATAATTAATTTATAAAAATTCATGCAAGGATTAACTATTTATAAAAGAAAAATCTATAACTATAGATCTACAAATGCACTGGTTCTCAAATTTTTATCCAAGCTCAGGTATGACAAGAACAGCCTACCACAAAAATTTCATAATTTTTGGAGCACAGGAACTCTAGATATAAAATAAACAAATTTGAATGCATTCAAAAGCACATTTGAAATCCCTATTTAAATTTCCAGAAATTTCTACTGTTGAAGTCAAGAACACATTTTTACTAAATACTACACTTCCTAAGCAACACAATCATATTTATTTCATCATTTTAGGAGCTACCAAACTAAAGATACAAAAATAACAAAACAAATCAAAAACTGGATTCAAAATGAGTTAGCCTACACTACTGCTGTCGCTGACAGGTGGGACCCGCTGGTCAGGGGACCCCACGCGTCAGTGACATGGAACAGGGCAGCGGCGCTGCGCGGTGTTGGCGCGGCCAGAGCTCGCCGACGGCGAGGTTGCCGGCGGTGAGGTCTTTACTACACCAACCACTGAGTAGCGCGCGTCAAACGACCTAGGTGGTGGCGGGTGAGGGTGGGTGGAGCATGCTCGTCGTCGGTGATGGCGGCACGGCGGCGCTGCTCGACGCTGTGCCGGCCATCTCCGGCCACGGGAAAGCCCGGCGAGGCGCGCAATGGTACCGCGGTGACCTAGCGACTCTATTTCAACAATAAAAGCTCCACATAAAGCTCCGACGACTCTCGACCACGGCGCGGTGGTGCGGGGGTTAGAATGCGGTGGCGCTAGTCGTCGCGTTCCACGCCGGCGGGATCACTAACGACGGTAACGTCTTGGCACCGGCTACTACACGTCCTGACCCAATGCTAACGCTCAAAACCGAAGGAAAAGCGCCGATGAGCCGAGCTATGGCCAGCTTGCCGTGGAGGCTGGCCATGGCGACCGTGAACTCCGGTGAGAAAGGAAACGGTGAATTCGCCCTCACCGAAGCGTGACAGCCGCAGCAATCAAGACGAGGGGTGGAGGGAGGTGTGGCGCAGCTATGGGCGAGATGGAGGCGGTGGTGGTCCGACGTAGCGCACACGAGGCGACGGCGGAGGCGGTGCTAGTGCTCGGCGGTGTGACCTTGGTTCTGCGGCGAGAGCAAGGGAGGGCGCTGGAGAGGGAGAGAGCTGGCGTGGGCGAGTGGAAATGGAGCGGGCGCACGCTGGCGTGAAGAAGGCGCGCCCAGGCGCGGCGTGGCCTGCGCGGTCAGGGCGCTGGCGACGCGCGGCCATGGCGACCTCCACGCGGCGCGCGGTGTCTGAAGCCGGTCGGCCACTGTACATTCGCGATTCAGTTCGTCAGTGAACCGGTGCAGTGCCTGACGACGAGTTTTCAAGTTGATTTACCGGCTAATCGGTGGCTCCTTCGTGCAAACATACAGAATAGAATTTGTAGACCCATGTACCAGCTTCAAATGTTATTAAAGGATCATGCTTCAACACTCAACCAAACTCGAGTTATTTCGTTCCAAAGTCCGGCTGTCAGACCGTTAGTGAGCAAACACTTAGAAATTTTTTTGAAGTGTTGAAAACAGTGAAAAGCTAATTTTTGTGAGTCCAATTCAAACATGTTAGAAGCTAAATCAGTCCATGACATAAAAATAAAAGTTGTTCCTTATGTCAAGCACTACAACTTTGCTTTAGTGAACTCCTCCATGCAAGGTCTCTAACACCTAGTTCAACTTTAGTCAAACATGTCACTTTGAAATCATGATGCACATTCAAACCATGGCTAAATGACCAAACTAGCCCTAGTCCTAAATACCAAAGTTGTTCATGATGATACTCTAAGCATGTTAAAACAATTTGCAAGGTCATTTAAGCATTTCATGTAGTAGTCACTCATATAGCTATTCAGGTCAACACATGAAATACCACTTAAGTGCTGGATCAATGAAATGTGGCCTTCATGAACAAGGTTCCTTTTGTTAACCTAAGTATAGCTAAGGTGTTTTAGTGACCAACCTTACCCACTTGCATTCATTTGTACAAGATCATATACATATGTTCCAAGAAACATGAAATAACAAGCAATGTTTCATATGTTTCGATCAAATGTTTCAATTGTAATTGATGATTTATGAATGCTTGATGCTCATGCTTATGTTATGCAAATCAAGTTATGCAAGGCTAACACCCGAGGTGTTACAGCCCCTCCCCCTTATAAAAATCTCGTCCCTGAGATTTGCAAGACCTACCATTCTTGGAAAAAGGCGGGATAAACTTCTTGCAGATAATCTTCTCTTTCCCATGTAGCATCTTGTTCACTATGATTGTTCCACACCACCTTATAAAACTTAATGATCTTACTCCTTGTTACTCTATCCATCACTTCTAATACTCGAATTGGCTTTTCTTCATAAGTCAAATCCGATTGAAGTTGCACGTTGGTGGGTGCAATAGCTTCTTCCGGTACTCGAAGACATTTCTTTAGCTGAGAAACATGGAACACATCAAAGATTGCACTCATCTCTGGTGGTAGTTGTAGCTTATATGCCACATTTCCTTTTCGTTCCAAAATTTTGTATGGCCCTACATATCTTGGTGAAAGCTTCTTTTTCATCCCAAATCTCTTCACACCTTTCATGGGTGATACTCTCAAGTACACATAGTCACCTACTTCAAAAGTTAGTGGTCTTCTTCTTCTATCGGCATAGCTCTTCTGTCGTGATTGAGCTGCCTTCATGTGTTGTTGGATAATACGTACTTGTTCTTCGGCTTCATTGATAAAATCAATACCAAAATATCTCCTTTCACCGGGCTCAATCCAGTTCAATGGAGTTCTACACTTTCTGCCATACAAGGCTTCAAATGGAGCCATTTTGATACTCGCTTGATAACTGTTGTTATAGGAGAATTCAGCTAAAGGTAACCATTTCTCCCATGACCCTTTTGAAGATATAACACAAGCTCTAAGTAAATCTTCTAGGATTTGGTTTACTCTCTCTGTCTGTCCTGAAGTTTGCGGATGATAAGCTGAACTCCTGATTAGCTTGGTTCCCAAAGCTTGGTGTAAGTGTTCCCAGAAACGAGCTACGAACTGCGGTCCTCTATCCGATATTATGGTCCGGGGTACTCCATGCAACTTCACAATCTGGGATACATATATCTCAGCGTATTTCCCAACTATATACCTCGTGTTCACGGGTATGAAGTGCGCTGACTTGGTAAGACGATCGATAATGACCCAGATTGAATCATGACCTTGTGGCGTTGTTGGAAGGCCTGTAATAAAGTCCATACTGATCTCTTCCCATTTCCATCCTGGAATAGGCAGTGGCTGAAGTAATCCAGCTGGTTTTCATATGGACGGCTTTCACTCTACTGCAGTTATCACACCTTGCAACATAGGCTTGCGATCTCTTTCTTCATCTTAGTCCACCAAAAACGGGTTTTCAAGTCTTGATACATCTTACTACTACCCGGGTGGATAGACAATTTGGAGGAGTGAGCTTCTTCTAAAATTTGATTCCTTAGCTCTCGGTCTTTCGGCACCACTAGCCGGTCCTCAAACCATAATACACCTCTTTCGTCCAATCTAAAGTGTTTTGTCTCTTGCTCTTGCATTTTTCTCTTGATGTGACTTATTCCTACATCTGTCTGCTGTAGCTCTATGATTCGGCTCTCAAGCGAACAACTGATTGTGATATTGTGGAGTACGGCAGGATGTAGCAAGTTGAATCCATCTTCCAATAGTGCTTCCATAGTGTTGCAATGGGACTTCCGACTAAGTGCATCAGCTACTACATTTGCTTTACCCGGATGGTAATGCACTTCCAAATTGTAATCCTTAATCAATTCCAACCATCTACGTTGTCTCATGTTCAGTTCTGGCTAGGGTAAAGATATACTTGAGGCTTTTGTGGTCAGTATAGATATGACATACATTGCCCAACAAGTAATGTCTCCATATCTTTAGTGCATGGACAACGGCTGCAAGTTCCAAATCATGTGTAGGGTAGTTGGCTTCATGTTTTCTCAGTTGCCGAGAGGCATATGCAATTACTCTCCCTTCTTGCATAAGTACACATCCCAAGCCTATTCCTGATGCATCACAAAATACATCAAAAGGCTTCTCAATGTCTGGTTGTGCTAGCACTGGTGCTGTAGTCAACAAAGTTCTGAGGGTGTGAAAGGCTGTTTCACATTCTGGTGTCCACTTGTATTTCTCATCTTTCTGAAGTAGTCTGGTCATAGGCTTAGCTATCTTTGAGAAGTCTGGAATAAACCGACGATAGTATCCTGCTAACCCTAGGAAACTCCGAACTTCATGCACCGAAGTTGGGGCTTTCCAATCCATGACCTCTTGCACTTTTGATGGGTCTACTGAGATTCCATCTCTGGATAAAATGTGACCTAAGAAAGGCACTTTGCTCATCCAAAATTCACATTTGCTAAACTTGGCATATAGCTTATGTTCCCTCAGTCTGGATAGGACAATCCTCAGATGCTCTTCATGATCTTCCTCATTTTCTGAATAAATCAATATGTCATCGATAAACACAACCACGAACTTATCAAGTTCAGGCATGAATACCGAGTTCATTAGGTACATGAAATAGGCTGGAGCATTTGTTAGTCCAAAAGACATAACCAAATACTCGTATAAGCCGTACCTAGTAGAGAAAGCGGTCTTAGGTATATCCTCCGGTTTGATCTTTATCTGATGGTAACCTGACCTCAAGTCAATTTTGGAGAATACCTTTGCCTTCGCTAGCTGATCGAACAAGATGTCGATGCGGGGTAACGGATATTTGTTCTTGATGGTCACAGCATTGAGTGGTCTGTAATCTACACACATCCTCAGTGACTTATCCTTCTTTTTCACAAACAATGCTGGACATCCCCACGGAGATGAGCTAGGTTGGATAAGACCCTTGTCCAATAGATCTTGTAATTGAACCTTGAGTTCTGCTAACTCATTAGGTGGCATTCTATAGGGCCTTCTGGATATGGGTGCGGTACCTAGGCACTAATTCGATCTTAAATTCCACATCCCTATCCGGTGGTAGACCTGGTAATTCCTCTGGAAATACATCCGGAAACTCACAAACCACTGGGATATCACATATTGTGGTGGCTTGGATAGCACAGGCTAAATATTGGGGTTCAAAATCGCGGGAGAGTGGAACTAGAAAAGCATTCCCTCCCGTGGGTTCTCTCAACATGATAGTACGGGTGCTAGTGTCAATAAGAGCACCATGACACTTCATCCAATTCATGCCTAAGATTACACTTATCGACAATCCCGGCAATATTATCAAATCTGTGGTGTACTCCCGCCCTTGTATCAAGATGAGTACATTTTTGACTATCTTTTTGGTAGTAACAGTTCCCCCTGCTGAACTTATATTAAAACCCCCTTTACTTACTTCAATTATTTCTTGATCATGTCTAGATGCAAATGCTTGACTCATAAATGAATGAGAAGCTCCCGAATCAAATAAAACAACAGCGGGATGCTTGTTGACAAGAAACATACCAGCCGTGACAACTTCTCCGGCGGGCACTTCCTCCACAGCGGTATAATGCACTTGTCCCTGACGTGCCCTGGCATTCATCTGCCTTTGATTGTTCTGATTTGGGTTGCCATTCCTCTTGGGGTGGGGGCACTCCTTGGACCAATGACCCAGTTGGTTGCAGTTGAAACAAGGTTGATTACTTTTGAATCCGGTGGAGCTGTCCTGATTACCATTCCCTTTTGGTAAGGCAATAGTGAACGCCTTACGAAACGGTTTCTGTGGCCTGTTATTCTGAGCTTTCGGTGGTGGAGGCCTGAACTTGGATGCAGGTGGACGAAATGGTGGCCTAGCTGCGATAGGCGCTTTTGACTGAAAAGATCCGGATGCACTGGCCTCATATGCCCTCTTGCGACCCTTAGCAACTGCATGCAGGTTGTTGTGGTTTTCTTGGGTCAAGGCATCACTAATAAACTCATTGTACGTGGCACATCGAGAATTTGCCATAGTCTTCATTAATTTGGTTCCCAAACCTCGCTTGAAACTCTCAATCTTTTTCTCTTCAGTATCCACGAAACTTGGAGCATATCTTGACAAGTTGTTGAATGCGTGCATATATTCTGTGAGTGACTTGGTTCCCTGAAGTGAGCCTCATAAATTCGGCTGCTTTCATGCGCATCAGGCCTGGGGGAATATGGTGTCCCCTAAAAGCCAGCTTGAATTGATCCCAGGTCACTCTCGCATTAGCAGGCAGAGACGACAGAAAGTGCGTCCACCAGATTCCTGCTGGTCCTTGCAGCTGATGAGAAGCATATTCAGCTTTGAGGTGCTCGGTGACCCTTAGCAGACGAAATTTCTGCTCGATGGTATTCAGCCACTCATCGGCCTGCAGTGGTTCCTCAGCCACCTTGAAGATCGGAGGCTTTGTGTCCAGAAACTCCTTGAAGGTACTGTGCTGATTTGGCTCGGCCCCTGGTTGCTGTGGGTGGCCACGAGCAGTGTTTTGCGCGATGAGGCGCAAAGCTTCTTTCATTGTCCTCTGGCTACCCAGGAACTGGGTAAAGAATTCCTGAGCAGATGGTGGCGGTGGGGGTGGCAAGTCATCATGGTTGCCATCCTAGCTGCTGCTAGCTCCTGCACGGGTGCGCGTCATCTGCGAAGTTGCAACAATAAGCGATTATGGGTCGATGCCAAGAGATTGCAGACGAATTAGGTACTCATGCCAAACTGAAATTACTGGAGAAAATTTCTCGAAAGCACAATAAAAACAGAGGCATAATAATTCATTCTCGCAACATGACATCGCCAATTTGACCACTTATCGTGCTCATAACGCATGCAATTTAAAGCGTGATGACCGACAAGGAACTGGAATTGCATCAACGTTTACCCAAACGTGCAATTTAACATTACATGGATAGTCTGGTTACTAATGCCAAATTCCAACTACAGGTTCATTACATAAATAAAGGTGATACATTAGTCTTCCCACTACACGCTAAGCGATCTAATCCTCATCATGATCACTATCGAGGTCAGACGCAGAATCATCTCCTTCCCCAGGTTCTATTTCTTCTTCAGGTGCCACTTCTTCTTCTTCCTCGTACCCCTCTAGACCCATTTCTGCGGCTCCAGGTGGTACATAAGGGTGGAGCTGATTGTGCAGTAGGTGAACCTCTTCATGCAGATTATCATTGTATCCCTCCGCATTGGCCAGCTGCTGTTCCAGCTCAAACTGTCGAGCTCTCAGGACATCTTCCCTGGACCAAGCTGCATTTCGCTGGTGAGTTAACCGAGTCATTTCTTCAGTGAGCCTCTCTATCTCGGCGTCGTGCTCCCTCTGAAGCTGACGTCGGTCTTCGCGGGCATGACCAAGAGCACCAGACACACGTCTGAGGCTACCTTCAACTCCCTCTAACACTCTCATCACTGCGAACATGGTGCTCATGGCAGGGTTATCGCTGTTCTGCCTTTCTGCTGCACCAATCTCCAAAGGTCTTCCTCTTGCCTGCTGCCATGAGTCAGTGGAGGGATTACCTCTTGGAAAGACTCCAACCATAGCGGCTGCCAGCTCCTGAGGAAAACGATCCATGATATCCCTCAGGATCCCAAAGGCTGCCCTGCCAGCTGCTTCTTCAGCAGTCCTGCCAGTCGACTCATAACACCAACCTGTCCACTCAGACTCGTCACCTCGGGGACGAACAATGGCCTCCACAGTAACTAAGAGACCTTCTCCCAACCGCTCATTTGCCCAAAAGTAGCGGGGTTCCATTCCATCGGGATAACCTACATAGCTGAGCACTCTCCACAAGAGGGTAGGCATCCCAAACTCTCCAAGGAACGTGTGACGTTGACGGGTACGTGGAGCAAGCTGACGGCTAGGAGCTCTACCTCCGGTGGACTTGCGAGCAGTCTGCTTGGTGCGTGCCATCTGCACCATCAACATGCACCCTTTTGTGAGACAATGCCATAATGGATAAGAGTTACATAACCGAGTAAGAATTTTATAAGGGGGGAACAATGTGATTATGTGAATGGTGTTTAACATGATGCATGCTCGTGCCGTACGTCCTCACAAACTTAGGAAAAATTTGTTTCTAACGGTAGACACGGTGGCATACATACGTTCTCTCATATAGATCGTAACTAGTCGAACTACACGTTTCGTTGTTAGTGTACCTGCATAAAATTTCATTTCAGCCCTAAACCCATAATGAAATATGCAGAATGTAATTGTAAATACTTTCATATATGTATCCCCATACATATACTTCCGTATCAATCTACCCAACAATAATTTAAACCCACAATTAAATACGTACCATGTACACATGCAAGCATGCATACATAGCCGTACCAATGCTAACTCTTCCCGACCGCACGCTCACATCTTGCGGTCATACACTCATCTTACCTTGGCGTAGAGGCATTTGATCCATACATTACCACTCAAGTGAATGGCATCCATACTATAGCACGCCGTATGGACGACGAAGTAAAAACCCCCATGTTAGTACTTAAATAGCCACCTATTAGTCCTTAATTTGGGCATAAGGAAAGTGATCATTGGCACACTTTAGATTTCAAATACCTATTATATAACTAATAGTTGCTAGGGAAGGGTTTTTGGAAAACAAAAACTTTTGTTTTTAAATACACTTGTGACAATTAACGTTGAAACCTGCTCTGATACCAGCTGTCGCAGAACCGACCAATTTATAAGAATACAAGTACAATGGCAATCCGCAAGCAGTTGCACTGTCATACTTGAATCCATATAAACCCGGTAGTCCGTCGAGTACCACGACGGGTCTCGATAAACGATTTACAACAACCAAGATCGTACAGGATTCAACATACATGCCACATATTACATAAAGTTCACAGATACTTTTCATCATCAGAGTACGAATAGAAAGTTATTACAAACCGAGTTTGATAATTAAAGCGGAAGCAAATAAGTTTGAAGATAAGTTTCCAACGTAGTTTGATACAGTGCCAAACCAGATCACGGTCCACAAAAGCAAAGATAGGAATTACTAGGGAAGCCTGCCCAAGGCTTACTCCTCATCCACAGCGGGATAGAAGCAACTCTTGCAATAACCATGATACACAGTGCCATCTGCAACAATGGGAAAATAAACCCTGAGTACGAGAAGGTACTCAGCTAGACTTACCCGTCATGAACCAGAAATAAAACGACTCCAAGGATTATGCAAGGCTGTATAAGTGGACGTAACTTGACAACATTTTGCGAAAAAGGCAATTAACCGTTGTACAGTTGTGATTCTTTTATCAAGTTAATTATAACTATCCATTTCTAGATTAGCAACTATCCTATGCCAAACATGTGGTATATTATTTAGAATCATACAATAGTAACCATAGCAGGTATTGTAATTCCATATTCATTTGAACCATCACGTTTCATAATATAGTTACTACGATGTTGGGACTAGCCAAGTTTCTCACTATCCGGGAGAGACGGCGATTCGAATCGATTTCAACCAGCTGGGAATTTATTCCTAACACAAACCCAGATCTATCAGCCACGATAGTCTTAGGTCACCTTTGGTACAACTCAGGTACACATTTCGTGGGTCCGTACTGCGCCGCACAATCTGGAACACCAGATGCCAGGATGCTCAGGCCAAGCCTGCCCTTGGGCTCAGTCTGATCGTTCCCCGGAAGGAGCGCACAACAAAACGGGTCCCGGCCTGAGTTGAATTACTCGGCTTCGCGGTCGGAACGAGTTATCCGGCCAGCTAAGTGAGAGGCATGCGTTCAATCTTGTCAGAAGCGCCAACAACGGTACGGTCCTTAATCGACACAGACGGGGATAAGGTCCACACCCAAGACCTCCATGCCTTGTTGCTTCCCTATCGACTTCCCGTCCGGTCTCAATTTACTTTTACCATCATGGTTCTGTTCCACGATAGCAGATATAGCCAACCGTGCTCCGGTATCCACCTATATCTCGCAGGTGACAGGACATCACCCGACTTCTACCGGTCTAAGCATGGCTAAGCATATATTCGCTCCTGGACCTATACCGGTTAAAGGGTTAATATCTGGACAAGGAATGTACATGCATCAAGTGGTTTCATTCAACTCTTATAACCTAATGCATCAATCATAAATACGTAAGTAAACATTTAGTAAATACTGGGAGACTTATAATGCTCCGGGGCTTGCCTCGCAGAAAGGAAGTAGGGACGATGGTCAGGGCACTCCGGAAGCTCTTCAGGGTTCTGCTCCACGCCTTCGGGAGCTGCGGCTTGCGGATTCTCCTGCGGGTTCCCTTCCTCTGCTTCTTCGAATTCCAGTAACGTGATCTCTTCCTCCGATCCTAGATGCATGAGTATGGTATGAGTATTATGAATGCATAATGTTAACAAGTGCATCGCGTTGTTTGAGTAGGTGCATATCTCTTCTCGATTACTACTTAACTATTTCTACAATGCATCGACTACACCATAACCAGCAGCTACTTGTTTCACTCATAACTGGAGTTCTACAAATTCAAAAACTAGTGATCCTGGACTTTCTGGAAAGCTTATCAAATTCTCTACAACTTTGTTATTAACCATTTTTACAGTCTACACTTGTTTCAACATGTAACTCATTACACTCTAGAATCAGTCCAGAAATGACTTGACATGCAATATAAAGTAATAACACTTCTACTTCAGGTAATTATTCAAAATTTGACAACCTAGAACCTACCAACAGTTTCAGCATACCCATTACAGTTAAGATGATATAATGGCAAAGCCCAAACTATTTATTAAATTGCCTTTATTATTTTATTTAGATATCTAGGTTAAATAATAAATATATATCAGATGTGCTGAATAAATTCTCAAAAATTTACAGAGCCTTAATAATGCTATCAAAGGACTACTACAAAAATTTCATGTCATTTTGCTAAGTAGAACATCCTATACAAAAATGATAAGGAAGCAAGGCTTGAAATAGCATAAATGGAAAATCCTATTGAAAAGTGTCAAGCAACAGATTTCTTATTTTTCCTAACATCCATATGGTACTAGTATCACCTCCAATAAATTTCATGAATTTTGGACTTATAATTAATTTATAAAAATTCATGCAAGGATTAACTATTTATAAAAGAAAAATCTATAACTATAGATCTACACATGCACTGGTTCTCAAATTTTTATCCAAGCTCAGGTATGACAAGAATAGCCTACCACAAAAATTTCATAATTTTTGGAGCACAGGAACTCTAGATATAAAATAAACAAATTTGAATGCATTCAAAAGCACATTTGAAATCCCTATTTAAATCTCCAGAAATTTCTACTGTTGAAGTCAAGAACACATTTTTACTAAATACTACACTTCCTAAGCAACACAATCATATTTATTTCATCATTTTAGGAGCTACCAAACTAAAGATACAAAAATAACAAAACAAATCAAAAACTGGATTCAAAATGAGTTAGCCTACACTACTGCTGTCGCTGACAGGTGGGACCCGCTGGTCAGGGGACCCCACGCGTCAGTGACACGGAACAGGGCAGCGGCGCTGCGCGGTGTTGGCGCGGCCAGAGCTCGCCGACGGCGAGGTTGCCGGCGGTGAGGTCTTCACTACACCAACCACTGAGTAGCGCGCGTCAAACGACCTAGGTGGTGGCGGGTGAGGGTGGGTGGAGCATGCTCGTCGTCGGTGATGGCGGCACGGCAGGCGCTGCTCGACGCTGTGCCGGCCATCTCCGGCCACGGGAAAGCCCGGCGAGGCGCGCAATGGTACCACGGTGACCTAGCGACTCTATTTCAACAATAAAAGCTCCACATAAAGCTCCGACGACTCTCGACCACGGCGCGGTGGTGCGGGGGTTAGAATGCGGCGGCGCTGGTCGTCGCGTTCCACGCCGGCGGGATCACTAACGACGGTAACTGTCTTGGCACCGGCTACTACACGTCCTGACCCAATGCTAACGCTCAAAACCGAAGGAAAAGCGCCGATGAGCCGAGCTATGGCCAGCTTGCCGTGGAGGTGGCCATGGCGATCGTGAACTCCGGTGAGAAAGGAAACGGTGAATTCGCCCTCACCGAAGCGTGACAGCCGCAGCAATCAAGACGAGGGGTGGAGGGAGGTGTGGCGTAGCTATGGGCGAGATGGAGGCGGTGGTGGTCCGACGTAGCGCACACGAGGCGACGGCGGAGGCGGTGCTGTGCTCGGCGGCGTGACTTGGTTCTACGGCGAGAGCAAGGGAGGGCGCTGGAGAGGGAGAGAGCTGGCGTGGGCGAGTGGAAATGGAGCGGGCGCACGCTGGCGTGAAGAAGGCGCGCCCAGGCGCGGCGTGGCCTGCGCGGTCAGGGCACTAGCGACGCGCGGCCATGGCGACCTCCACGCGGCGCGCGGTGTCTGAAGCCGGTCGGCCACTGTACATTCGCGATTCAGTTCGTCAGTGAACCGGTGCAGTGCCTGACGACGAGTTTTCAAGTTGATTTACCGGCTAATCGGTGGCTCCTTCGTGCAAACATACAGAATAGAATTTGTAGACCCATGTACCAGCTTCAAATGTTATTAAAGGATCATGCTTCAACACTCAACCAAACTCGAGTTATTTCGTTCCAAAGTCCGGCTGTCAGACCGTTAGTGAGCAAACACTTAGAAATTTTTTTTGAAGTGTTGAAAACAGTGAAAAGCTAATTTTTGTGAGTCCAATTCAAACATGTTAGAAGCTAAATCAGTCCATGACATAAAAATAAAAGTTGTTCCTTATGTCAAGCACTACAACTTTGCTTTAGTGAACTCCTCCATGCAAGGTCTCTAACACCTAGTTCAACTTTAGTCAAACATGTCACTTTGAAATCATGATGCACATTCAAACCATGGCTAAATGACCAAACTAGCCCTAGTCCTAAATACCAAAGTTGTTCATGATGATACTCTAAGCATGTTAAAACAATTTGCAAGGTCATTTAAGCATTTCATGTAGTAGTCACTCATATAGCTATTCAGGTCAACACATGAAATACCACTTAAGTGCTGGATCAAGAAATGTGGCCTTCATGAACAAGGTTCCTTTTGTTAACCTAAGTATAGCTAAGGTGTTTTAGTGACCAACCTTACCCACTTGCATTCATTTGTACAAGATCATATACATATGTTCCAAGAAACATGAAATAACAAGCAATATTTCATATGTTTCGATCAAATGTTTCAATTGTAATTGATGATTTATGAATGCTTGATGCTCATGCTTATGTTATGCAAATCAAGTTATGCAAGGCTAACACCCGAGGTGTTACAATCCTATTCCACGGTTAGATGATATGCTTAATGAATTGAGTGGTTCCATAATATTTACTAAAATTGACTTGAGAAGTGGTTACCATCAAATTAGAATGAAAGTGGGAGATGAATGGAAAACTACATTTAAAACTAAATTTGGGTTGTATGAATGGTTAGTTATGCCTTTTGGTTTGACTAATGCCCCTAGTACTTTCATGAGATTAATGAACCATGACCTGCGAGCTTTCATTGGAAAATTTGTTGTTGTCTACTTTGATGATATTCTAATTTATAGCAAGTCTATTGGAGAGCATATGAAACACATTTGGCAAGTCTTGGATGAGCTTAGAAAGGATAAATTATTTGCTAATCTTGAGAAGTGCAGTTTTTGCACAGACCATGTTGTGTTTCTTGGCTTTGTTGTATCAGGAAAGGGCATAGAAGTAGATGAATCAAAGGTGAAAGCCATCAAGGATTGGCCAACTCCTACGAATGAGAGAATCAACATGGAAGCTTCCTAAGCTGTGCTGCATATGTAAAGAAGATACATGAGAAGACCAAGGAAGCAATCGAAACTAAGTGCTAAACGCAAGGCTACAAGTATGAACAAACATAGGAAGAAAGTGTTATTCGAACCAGGGGACTTGGTGTGGATACATTTGCGCAAGGATCGCTTCCCTGATAAGCAGCAAATCCAAATTGTTGCCTCGAGGAGATGGACCATTTCGTGTTCTTGCAAAGATCAATGATAATGCATACAAGATAGATCTTCTAGCAAGCTATGGTGTGAGTACTGATCCTTCAATGTTGTTGACTTATCGCCATTCATAAGAGAAGACACTTTAGAGTCGAGGACGACTCCTTTTCAAGAGGGGGAGGATGATATGACCACTGTCATCAACCAACATGTTACAACCTCCAATTCAAGTAACACCAACTCAAATATCACCTACATCAAACCAGCCCAAGCCTTTGGTGGCCCAATTACACATAGTCGAGCAAAGAAGCTTCAACAAGAGGTGAACTGCGCTACTTTATGAAGTTCAATTTAATATTAATGAGAATTATATACTGCCTAAGTCATGCACATTATTGTTGCTCAGGTTCACTAAAGAGAATGGCAAGAACACATAAGATGATGACCACAGAGAAGAACCACATTTCGAACGAGACCAGTCCTGCTAGAACAGTCGGAAAGAAATATTCATAACTTTTGATTTTCAGGGGCTATGAAGGTGAATGAGCACATTTTGGAAAGCTTGTCGAGTCTACTTTCCAATGATGCTAACACCGACTAGTTTGGACTTCTAACTAATGAAATCTGACCAGCTTAGTACATACTGGTAAGACCTTTTGAAACTGACAGAACTGTCAAGAAGAAAATATCATAACTTTTTATTCCCGAAGGCTATGGAGGTCAATGAGAACTTTTTGGAAATCTTGTGAAATCTAGTTTCTAATGCTTCAAGGCAAACCAGATTCGACTAGTTTTAGTGCAGATCTGACCAGTTTTAGTGCAGACTACTTAGAGGGTTAACAGTCTTCTCGAGACATGATATTGGTACAACTTCTCATATTAAACTATACAATTCTACAATGTTTCGTGGTGCATGCTATACATGGTGTGAAATCTTATCAAGTTAGCTTTCCAACGCAACCAACAACACATCATTTGGATTTTTCAAAATGGAGTTATTGCCAAAACACTGAAGACTGCGTAGAAGACCAACAACCACGCATAAACTACTCAAAAACTCATTTCGTGGAAGCTTGTTCACATAGCCTACCAATTTTTTTTCCTTTTCGTGTTTATACCTATCTAGGAGGGCTATTCCTAGTATAAATATCCATGTACTCCTAAGCAAAAAAAAGACTTTTGATAATCGAAATACAGAACCCCCCTTTGTTCAGCTGTGTGCTAACAAATATTGAGAGAGATCTCTACCCATTTGCTCTTGTGATTTCCTTCGCTGGATTTATAGAAGCGGCGGCTTCATCCGCTCCCAATTGGTGCTCCTACTCCATTCGAGGTTTATCTTGATTGATTGTAGGTTGTGTTGGTTGGTTTCTTGACAGTGTGGTTGGGCGAATCCTCGATTCGGGTTGCCGGTTAAAGACGATGGTTGGCTTCGAGTTTTATTTACCAGGTTGCACTAGTTATCGCTACCTGTACAGCAAGTTATCCTGGCTATTCTTCAGCTAGTTATCTGGTGATTGATCCTATGTCGTGAAGATCGGGACCTTGCATCAGTATCATCACCTTTTCCTCCTAGAGGTGGATTGAGGGTGTCCAAACTAGGTGTTCTATAGCACATGACTGATTTTCAAGAAAGCCTTACTCATGATGCCAATGGCCCAATCGTCTGTATCTCCAAAGGGGTCCACCAGACCTTCATCTTGATTCACCATGGGCATGGTGTCATCCTCCTTCACCACGGGCATGGCATCAACCTCCTTCACCACGGGCATGGTGTCATGCCCCTCCCGTGCAGTGCTTCGCAGAATGCTCGCCCATCACCATGGCGGTGGCTAAGAGTGAAGTAGGTTTGGAGAAGGCAACCTGCACATTCCTAGTGATTTTAGATCTGCAATGGTAATGGGTGGGCTCAGGGAAGGAAGAAAAACAAGCGAAGTTGTAGAAGAGAACATGACTGTTAATATATCACTAGTACAGAGGAGCCATTGATGTTTTATATTTTTTGGGAACAAAGAGGAGCCATTGGTGTTGAAATGTTATTGCACACTGCAATAAAGTCCTGACCTCTGTAGGTTTGAACAAGTCTGACACACTGTTGGTATTTCTTAGCGTAAGCGAAAGAATCCGCAAGTGCACGAATATACCATCAGTAGCACTTCACCCGAAAGTATTCAGGGTATCAGTATTTTCCCAAATGAATGGATGTGTAAAGTCTCTTAGCTAGTTCGCCCAAGATAACAAGAAGAAGGATAGCTCAGGTAGTGAGGTTTTTCTAAGGATAGAGATCCTATGTTAAGATAGCCTTGCCACTATAGACTTGCTTTGGACACCAGATAACACTTGGTCTACCAAGCGTTGTCGGCCTATAGCTCTACGCCATATTCAAACATGGGGGATTACAAAGGACGGATAGGGTTGTCATCACCTACCATCTACCCCTCAACTGGAGGATACGAGGCAAACGAAGGTAGCCTCTAGCCTAGACACCACGTCTATGCTATCGACTACTACTCTAGCGCGTATGCAAGGGTTATCCATCTTTATCAGAGCCCTTCTACTAGAGTATCCTCCATGAGGACGGGCGATGAACCCAGCAAGGAAATAGTAATCAAAGATAACTTTTCTTAAGAACTCACCATCAAAGATAAACACGAACCTTATACTCCAAGTAGTACTTGGTTCTTTGAGATACAAGTGTAGAGGAACTAGCAATTCCGGCTGCTCCTTCCACTAAGTGTACAAGGGGCACCGAAGTACACAACTAGAGGTAAGCCAACAACTCCTGGTACTTCTCTAACTCTTCTCTCACTCACTCCCTATACTAAATTTAGCTAAGACTAAAGATAGGAGTGTAGATCTTCTCTTCTCTTCTCTTGTTGTGTGTTGTGAGAGAGAGCCCTTCCCTCCTATTTATAGCTATGCAGAGGTTGGTTTAGAGGAGCTTTCCTTGCATGCACCCATGGAACCGTCATGGGTGAGCCACCAGGGAGTGACATGTGGTGGTGGAACGCGGTTGGCGCAGGTGGGGGTGCAGCCACACCCTAGGTGCGCCCGTACCCTAGGTGGCACCTCCTTTCACCGCCTTCCTCTAGTCAGGTTGCTATGTGGGCCTAGGTCACTCCCACATCAGTGCTCAGCCCAAAATTGGAACTTGGATGGACTGCTTTGTTGTTTTGCTTGAATGTGCCTCCTCAGTTGCAGCATTTTGGTATGTTTTCATGTGTTGCTCTGCAAAATGCTCAAACACCAAAACTTGTGGAGAATGTGAGTTAAAAGCCCTATTTCTAAGTTTTGGTATTCATTAATTGTTTGTTTTATTAAAATGTTAGCGGTAGACATTATGAGTTAAGCACCGCCAATAAGCTCTCCCACACTTAGTCCTTTGCTCATCCTCGAGTAAAGCTCTAAGGACTAAGCGAGTTTATCTCCTTGATTTGAAATTTGCATACAAGTTATTCCAAGCTTCACCGGAACCTGTGAACTTCCAAGTGTCTACCAAAATATCTTGGGTAATTGAAAATGGAATAGTGTGGATTCAAATCTTCTTACTATTTCCCTGCTCAGATACTTGGGTTTTTGTAAGGTTTTGAAAACATAAATATAGCCTTTGTTGCTTGAATGATTCTCTTAAGTCACTCAATTTTAGTAAGTGGTTCCTCACCAAGGCATATGTTGAGAGTTTGCCTTCTCTTTGATCATCCTACTTCTAAAAAGCTTATATAGAGTTTTGGGTAGGGATGAAAATATTGAGGCACACTTACCCTGCATATGTTGTAAAGTCAAATTCTGGACCTCACCAGAGAGAAGCATCATACTCTTAGATCAAAACTGTGCAAGTGTGTGGAATCTGGTGGAACTATACTCCATTGTTTGATATGCTCTCTAGCTTTTATTTTGAGACATGGCTAGCTTATTTTCTTTATGAGCCTTCATGTGCTCATATGTTTTTTTCATTACCTTGGGACCTTCAAGCGTCCCTATTTTTTCTCCCTTTTTTCAATTCTTTTTGCATAGCCTTTTTGTCTCTTTCTAGAAATATGCTAGGGAAATCATATTTTAGAGCATGGAGTATTTATTTGTTGGTGATGGAAACATGTTTTAGTGTATTCCCAGTGTAGGAATAGCTGCTTTATGTGGCGTGTACGTGAGTTTTGATCTTGGGAGCATGAAACATCTCTCAACAGGTGTCACAAAACTTGACTAAACTCAATACAAGGTAAGAGGTATATGTGGATGGTCTTTGTCATGTATGATCATATATGGCCTTGGTAGGTATTTGTATGTCATTCAAGGAGCATGCTATTTTGAATTTTATTTTTGTAAAATAATTCCCAAGTACTTTGCAATAATGAGCAAGCGTCATGTCATCTTACTATATCTCATTAGTCAATTACTTAGATAAAATGGGGTCCCTATGAAAAGTGTTCACAAGTTTTTAGAAATATTAGCAAGGAATAAAAGGTATGCAAAGTTTTAATCATAGGAAGATATGGATATGGAGTAATCACTTTGTAGTTTATCTCAAAATTTGTTCAGTTTTAAATTCTTATTGTTCTAAGTATGGAGAGAGAGAGAGTGAGTGAGAGTTGCACAAACTGAGTTTTTGAATTTGGCCATCTTTTGTGCAACTTTGTTGGGGGTGAGTATTTGAGCATGCCTTCTCTCCCACACTTGTTTTTGTACCTATTTTATTTGAAACAAAAGAAAATACAAAAACAAGTGTAGACAACAATTCTACTAATGTAAAGTAATCTTTTTTTAGGTATACTTAAATTGAGTTAGGAATTTTATTGAAAGCAATTAGCTTTATTACATCTATTTTTCTTTGGGGTTGTATGAAGGCTCTAGGAAAACTTTTAATCATTGACCAGTTTACCTTGAAAACATTACCTTCAGTCGTCTTGAATTATGATTGTGCCATGTGATGATGTGCTGACAACGGTGTACTGGTCCTTTCCACTTACTTCG
The DNA here is from genome assembly GCF_019320115.1 of Miscanthus floridulus. Taxonomy (NCBI): domain Eukaryota; kingdom Viridiplantae; phylum Streptophyta; class Magnoliopsida; order Poales; family Poaceae; genus Miscanthus; species Miscanthus floridulus. The sequence continues at coordinate 62,330,614 of NC_089592.1, read as the reverse complement.
AAGTTTTCCTTCACCGAAAAGCTTGACCTTGGAGTTGAATAGAAGAACTTTGTCTCCTTCCTTAAACTCTTTTTGCTTGATTCGGTGATCAGTGCCATCTTTTGGTTCTTTCTTTGTAAAGCTTGGCACTATGGTAAGCCTTCTCCCTCCATTCTTCTAGCTTGGCAATTTGCTTTTGTCGGTTTCTGTTGGCTAGTTTTATGTCCATGTTCTAGCTCTTAATTGCCTAGTGAGCTCTATGCTCTAACTCAACTGGTAAGTGGCAAGTTTTTCCATAAACAAGCTAGTATGGTGACATGCTGATGGGGGTTTTGTAAGCTATCCTATATGCCCAAAGTGCATCAGGTAGCTTGTCCTTCCAACCTTTCCCCATCTCATTGACCATTTTCTACAAGATGTTTTTGATCTACTTGTTTGATGTTTCTGCCTGACCGCTTGTTTGAGGATGATAGGGAGTGGCTATGTTGTGTTTTGATCCAAGCTCCTTTAGGAAGTTTTGGAAGGTCTTATCAATGAAATGAGACCCTCCGTCACTTATGACCATCTTAGGTGTTCGAAAGCGAGGGAAGATCACTTCATGGAACATCCTTCGGGCATGCTTGGCATCAGTAGCTCTGCATGGTAAGACCTCCACCCATTTGGATACATAGTTAATGGCTACCTAGGATGTACTCGCTGTCATGGGATTTTGGGAATGGTCCCATGAAGTCAATGCCCCAAACATCAAATATCTCTATTTAAAGGTTGTAGTGTAAGGGGCATTATGTTGCGAGCAGTGATGCTCCCAGGCAGCTGGCATTTCTGACACCTTTGGATGAATTCTTTTGTGTCTTTGTACATTGTAGGCCAGAAGAACCCACACCGCTAGATTTTGGCTTGTGTGCAGAATACTCCGTAATGGCCTCCGTACGGTGCTACATGGCACTTTTCTATGATTTGCATCCCTTTTGCCGTTGGTACGCACCTCCTCAATAGACTGTCAGAACACACCCTGTACAGGTATGGGTCATCCCAAAGGTGACATCTACTCTTGGCTTGCAGTTATTTCTTATTCTCACCCGGTGGTACGTATCCCGCGACCATGAAATTCACAATGTTTGCATACCATGGGTTGGAGTCTATCAACTTTAGCAGCATCTTGTCGCATAGGAAGTTGTTTATTGGTAACTCCTGCATGTTAGTGACTTGCATACGCGACAAATGATCCATAATAGTATTTTCTACTCCTTTTTTATCTTTTATTTCAAGGTCAAATTCTTGGAGTAGAAGTACCCAACTTATTAGTCTAGGTTTTGCGTCTTTCTTAGTGAGCAAGTATTTGAATGCAGCATGATCAGTGTAAATGCTAACTTTTGCTCCTACTAAGTAAGACCTAAACTTATCTATAGCAAAAACAACTACCAGCAACTCTTTTTTGGTGGTGGCATAGTTAAGTTGTGCTCCATACAATGTTTTGCTAGCGTACGCGATTGCATGATGCTTCTTATCTTTGGTCTAGGCTAAGGACCGCACCAACAGCATAGTCACTAGCATCACACATTATGTCGAACAGGGAGCGACCAATTGGGCGGTTGGATCATTGGCGCTTGAGATGAGTGCTTTTTTGAGAGTGTGGAAAGCATTTAAGCACTCATCTGTGAATTCAAAAGGCGCATCCTTAGCTAATAGGTTTGTGAGGGGTCTAGAGATTTGTGAGAAGTCTTTGATAAAATGTTTGTAGAACCCTACATGACCTAGGAAGCTATGGATTCCTCTCATTTTCATAGGGGGTGGTAGTTGCTTGATAACCTTGAGCTTGGCTTTGTATACCTTGATCCCCCCTCTCGGACATAAGGTGTCCAAGGATGATGCCTTCTCGGACCATGAAATGGCACTTTTCCCAATTAAGTATCCAGGTCCTTCTCTTGGCATCATTGCAAGACTTTGTCTAAATTATCAAGACAATTGATCAAAAGTTTTCCCATAGACTAAAAAATCATCCATGAAGACTTCCATGATTTCTTCAATCATGTGTGAGAAAATAGACATCATACACCATTGGAATGAAGTCGGTGCATTGCACAACCCGAACAACATTCGTCTGTACGCATATGTTCCATATGGGCAAGTGAATGTGGTCTTGCTTTGATCATTAGGGTGAATAGGAATCTGATGATACTCCCGAATACCCATCTAGGAAATAGAAGAAAGAGTGCTTCACCAACCACTCTAACACTTCGTTAATGAAAGGCAGTGGGAAGTGATCTTTCTTTATAGCTGAGTTGAGCTTTCGGTAATCTATACACATTCTCCACCTCATGATGGTTCATTGTGGGATCAAATCATTTTTATTATTCTCCACAACCATCATTCCTCCTTTCTTGGGTACCACTTGGACGGGACTAACCCAATCGCTATGTGGTACGGGATAAATTATCTTGGCATGAAGAAGTTTGAGGACCTCCTTCTTCATGACTTCTTACATCGCATTATTTAGCCTACGCTAAGGTTCTCTAGACGGTGTGCTAGAGGGGTCAATTGGGATATGATGGGTATAGAGGGTTGGACTTATCCCCTTAAGATCTTGAAGGGAATACCCGAAAACAAGCCTATGTTTCTCTAAGATGTCGATGAGTTTGGTTGTCTCCTCATCAGTAAGTTTGTTGCTTATGATTATAGGAGTTTTGGTGTCGCCATTAAGAAAAGCATAACATAGGCTAGCAGGTAGGGGCTTAAGTTCAACCGGAGGTTGTGTCGGTACTTCCTCCTTGGGAAGATCTATGGTCTCACCTAAGTTGTCCTTCTCTTCAATGAAGAGTTTGGCATCTTTCTCTAAAGTTGACTCAGGAGATTCAAAGGGTGAAACGGACATGACCTCCTTGGGTAGCTAAGGATAGGGAAGAGATTCTACCACCAAGTTTTTGGCTTGAGTGATAGGAATGGAAAAAGTTTCTCCCCCTAGCTTTATGTCTAGGTCCCCTGATGTGGGTGGCTCTATGAAGAGTTTTTCTAGGGGATGCCCTATCATGATGTTGAAATCTTGGATGTCAAAGACATGGAAATCAAGGGCCATTTTGACATTATCGTGATGCACTATTACATTATGCAAGATCCCATGTCCCTTTAGGCTGGACCATGGGGCAACCCTAAGAGATATGTTTCTCGGAGCAAGGGGTTCAGCACCTAAGTAGGTGTGTGAAAGACGTGGACAAGAGGTTTGCTCCAACAGGTAGGATTGTAAATCACATCCACCATGGTTCTGTAGATTTGGCATTGGATGGTTAAAGAAGGGGTGTGAATCTGAATTTCTTCAGAAGAAAGCTCCTCTTCTTCTACCCATTCACTGCTTAGGATAGAAGTCAACTCCCTAATGAATTCCTTGAGGAATTCTTTGTATAGAGGGTCGAGGGGAGTGACAGGAACTAGGTGGTCTCTTTTGGTATTAGTATTTCGAGGTATTTCCAAAATCTTCATGAAATTCGTCATTGAAAAATGGAAATTCCAAAGGTTGGAAACCCTCCTCTAGGAGTTTTCTGGTTTGGGTGAGGATCTCTAAATGGGAGGTATTGATTCAGGCCTTGGTCAAAGAGACTTCCTCATGGCTTGACATGGGCTCTACAAGGAGCGGTTCTAGAGGAGTGTTCTCTAGAATGTGATCTAAAAGTGCTTCTCCTTCCACTATGGTTTTATGGTTGAATGAACCTCCGACAGCGATATCAAGCTATAGAGCAGATTCCTTACTAAGACCTAACCAAAAATTCTGTAACAGCACATAGTTTGGTATAGACAAGTCTAGGCTAGAGTGTGCTAGGAGTGAAAATCTAGCCCAAGCCGCACCTATGGTTTCCTTCTCATTTTGTTGGAAATTGAGAATCTCCTATCGTAGGGAAGCGATTTTAGATATAGGGAAGAACGCGAGATAGAATCTGTTCCTCAATTCTTCCCAATCTCCTTTTACCTTCCCTATGTTATGGGCGTACCATTGTTTCGCCCTCTCATTAAGAGAGAAGGAAAACAACATCCACCAAAGAGTTTCATGTGACATGACTGAAACAGTTAGGCATGCACAGAGCTACTCAAATTCACATAGGTGATGACAAGGGTTTTCATGATCTAACCCCGAGAAGGTTTCTTCCCGAACCTTGGCTATAAAACTAGGGTGGAGTTCATAGCTAGAAGCTGTGATTGGCTTCAAGGATTGTTGTGGCTCTAAGAACTCGCCCTTGGGAGCAGAAAGTTGATGAATTGTTTTGTGCTCCATTTGAAAAGAATAAAAAGAAAAGAAAGGTAAAAATAAAAGGATACACAGGCGAACTAGGTTCAGAGATAATTACGACAATCGTTCCCTAGCAAGGGCACCAGAAATGCTTGTTGGTATTTCTTAGCGTAAGCAAAAGAATCCGCAAGCGCATGGATATACCATCGTAGCACTTCACTCGGAAGTATTCAAGGTATCATATTTTCCCAAAGGAATGGATGTGTAAAGTCTCTTAGCTAGTTCACCCTAGATAACAAGAAGAAGGATAGCTCGGGTAGTGAGGTTTTTCTAAGGATAGAGATCCTAAGTTAAGATATCCTTGCCACTATAGACTTGCTTCGGGCACCAGATAACACTTGGTCTGCCAAGCATTGCCGGCCTACAGCTCTACGCCATATCCGAATGTGGGGGATTATGAAGGACGGACAGGGCTGTCACCACCTGCCATCTACCCCCTCAACCAGAGGATATGAGGCAAATGAAGGTAGCCTCTAGCTTAGACACCACGTCTATGCTATCGACTACTACTCTAGCGCGCATACAAGGGTTATCCATCTTTATCAGGGCCCTTCTACTAGAGTATCTGCCTCGAGGACGGACGATGAACCCGCAAGAAAATAATAATCAAAGATAACTTTTCTTAAGAACTCACCACCAAAGATAAACACGAACCTTATACTTTAAGTAGTACTTGGTTCTGTGGCAGAACCTCCTAAATTATAGGACCCACATGCACTTGTTAGTGTCCAATGACCTTTGACGACTATGCATATGTTCCTGGTAACTTAAGAAGTCTGTCGGGTGTCCTCGTGGAACCCCGAATCATCCATGATTTCCGAGCAGGATCCCATTACAGAGTCATTGCAGTATTACAACATTTATTCAAATATATACATCAGAGTAAATTAGCGGAAGTCTTATGATAACATAGTTTACAAACCAGTTGTTTCAAACCTTACAAACTAAGTTCGATAATTATTACAAACCATAGAAGTAGTGGAGTGGCATAACTAACATAAACATAACACACAAAATAAGTATCCTGCCCAAGGATCACACATTCATTTATCGTCATCGACCTGAACAACGGTCATGCAGCAAGGTCCAAAACAGACCTGCTCATGAGGCTCACCTACAACAAGGGTTAACAAACCCTGAGTACAAAAGTACTCAACAAGACTGACCCGACGTAAAAGGGGAGTGAAAGACTTTAGAGATGTAGGTGTTGGGGCAAGGTAAGGATGTAGCAAGATTCAAAAGTTCTTTGCCAAAAGCTTACTATTCTTGATCCTATTTTCAAGTTTTTACCCCTAAGTCTTCTTAGTTCATTATCTCAAACTAAGTGTTCATATCCCATGTTCCAATCTTTCTCATTTCATTCCTTTTCTCAAATTTTAGTAATTCACCAGTCCTGCATTGCTTCTGTAATGAAATGAGTCTCCATATCTGTGGAGCACCAGCAATTCGAATTGATTCAAGTCCCAGCTGGGGATTCCTTATCACACGACATATGTAGAACTTAATCTTGCATATATCAACCTCGCTATCGGATCCTCCTATACTAAGCCATCTCCACGCCACCCGAGAGCATAGCACACCTCCAATCTGGCCACATTCTAGCCATGAGGGTACACGCTACTCCCGCCATCTCTCCACTCCCAATGCGTGGGCATTCGTCTTAGTATCGGATTAGCCGAAGTAGGCTTACCGGAGTATGTGACCAGTACTACAAAGTGTCTCGTTCAGAAGATCCACAATGAGTGGCCTTTAAGCGACATAGTCGGCAACATTACCCAACATTCAAGATAAGTCACCCGACTAGTCTCTAGTTCATTCTATCTTCTTTCTTTCTTTGGGCAGTATGCCATCTTTGATTGTATCGAAACTTTTACTTTGAAAGCCTACCATAAAGCATACTAAGCATTCTACGCCTTTGTAAATGAAATCATCTTCAAGGATGGTAAACAATTAACAAGGTAGGCAATGCATCAAGTAGGTAACATTTGAATAAATCAACTTAATGCAATAGGTAATATAGGTGATAAACTTTTCAAAGTAAACAAGGTAATGGTCTAATGCATAAACCGGGGCTTGCCTTGGTCGGCAGAAAAGGTTAGTTCCACAGAGAGATTATGGAGTTAGACTTGACAGCATCACCATTGATGGATGAACCTTCTCCAACACTTGATCAACACGAGCACCATTGAATGATGACACTCATCCGAAGATTAGTCAACGCAAACCTTCTCACTCACGTATACACTACATGTAAATAAATAATGCATGCTTTAGCATGATGGATTGTATGACATGATGCATGGAGATGCATTGGTGAAGGCATAAAAGATTAACTAACTTGAATACAACTTTCCTTCATGGTACAGTTACAAGTCAAAACTAACTAAACCTTTTTTTATAAACCCAACTACTTACTTTAAGTACCAAGAATCATCTTATGCTAATGACCCAAGGTCATCACTCAATCAAAATTTCAAACAAAACCTAAGTCATCAAGGTTTACTATTTAACTAACATCACACAACTAACTATAGAGAGCAAGCACATCAAGCATGACACGAGTTTAACAAGGTCACAAGTATCATAACTTGACCATCAACAAGGGCATAAGCCACACTTAGCAACACATGGAGTAAACAACCATAACTAGCATATGTCTATTTCTGGACTGGAAACAACAGGTTCATGTTTGGATCATAACTAGAGTTATACAAACCCAATAGTCATGCAACAAGACATTCTGGAAAGCTTATGAAATTTTCTACAACTCATCTTTAATCATCTTAGCACGATTCTCAAGTTAACTAAGTCAAATATACCCATTTACAGAAACTGGTCCACAATTGATAGAGAGCAGCCATTTCTGAAACCTAACTTTAAACACGCATAACTCACAAACCACAAGGTCAAATACCACCAAATTTTAACAAAAGCTAGATACATGAATTATCTACAACTTTTGTATAAACAAGTTTTACAACAAAGCAAATTATCATGAAGAACTTTGCTAAGTTCCTAGATCTATCCATAAACCACATCGGCAAGAAAATAATTATTAACTTATGTTGCAAACACATAATTGGGCAAAACCAACTTTACCAACATTTCACACATGACTAAAGAACACCAGAAAGCATGGTGCTCACCTCTAAATATTTTTTCTTAAAGCATTTCTTAATTTATTTAGACATCAAGGTGTATTTATGAACATATACAAAAAATGCACAATAAATTCTACAACAATTACAGTAGCTCACATATCCTCTCAATAGTCTACTGTACAAATTTCATACCATTTGCATAAGTATAGCTGCCTCTATGAAAAAGACAATTTGCTATTGTAAGAAATCATGTGAGAGCGAGATAAACCAAAAACTCACTCATACTTCATCCAATACTCATGAAATTTTTACCACACATAAACTATCACATGAGTAGCATGCCACAAAAATTTCACTTAATTTGGAGCCCTAGATCTACAGTTATGGAAAATAACAAATTCAACTAGCATTACAACCTTACTGCACAAATCTATTTTTGCAGCTAAAACTTTAAACTAAAACATGCCATATTATAGATCTACTGCATAGACAATTTCACAAGGATTCCAAAAAGTCCTCATTTGCTATTTTATGAATTTCCTATGAATTACTATAAATTTTCAAAGTTCCAGTCGATTTCAAAGCAAACAGGTCCAAAAGGCACTATTCACATGAGTCTGTGCTTCATAGAAAAGCCCCTCCCTATTCCCGTATTCGAAGACAAAGTCCCTGATTGTGATTTTGAAGAACAGAGGACGCCGGAGAAGCTTGATTTCCGGTCGGATGATGCTCGTAGGCGGCGAAGGAGAGGTGCTGGAGCAAGCAAGGACATGTGCACACCCGTGTGTGGACGAATTGTTGCTGGAGATGGCCGGTGAAGGGCTGCCCACGTGCACTGATGATCTACAGTGGCGGACATGGTGGCAGGCTGTGTTCTGACGTGTCCTGTGGACAAGACGAGCAACCGGTTTGCTTGTGAGCATCACGGCACAGAGGTAAGCGCAAAACAAGAGAGATAAAGGAGCGAGAGCAGCCGAAGTAGGCTGGCCACGGCGGAGGCGAGCTCGACGGCCATGACGGATGGCCACGGCGTGAACGGCGACGGTGTCATTCTAGCGTGCTCTGAGCGGTAGAGGTAAAACGAATAAGTTAACAAGCAACACGGTATCACGGAGAGCTCAGAACCATACTCGAGAGGAGGAGATAGGCACCAGAGCGCTCTGGCCACGGAGAGATGGAGCTCAGCGGCGCCGTGGACGGCCGTGAAGGGGATGACGGCGCCCAGCTGATTTTGATGAACTGGGATGGCTCGAGCGGTGCTAGCTGAAGCGCAAGGGCTATGCGGAGCTAGCTACGCACGCAATTGGATGGGGATGGAACACGGACGACGAATTTCTTTGGTGCGGGAGGTGACGTTGTCTGAGCAGAGAAGGAAGAACGGAGAAGACAACGACCGGCTCTGTGCCTTAAGAAGCGAGGAAGAGCATACCAATTTGACCATCAACGTTTTGAGCTGGCCACACAGTGATTACACGTCAAGGCTCGAGAAACGCCCGGAGGGCCACGCCGACGCCGGTGAAGCAGCTGCGTGGCAGCATAGACTGCCTCGGTGCTACTGTTCATGACTGACAACCTCTACTCTTCCCTCTATTTCTCACACATCCGATCAGCAACTCAATTAGCTCCTTTAAACAAAGTTATTCACCTAGATGAGATGTCCAACATTGCTTCAAGGATCAAGTTCTAATTCTTACTGGTTTAAGAGATTTTTAATTTAGAAGAGAGGTACTTGAAACTATAAAACGGAATTCAGTTTTAGAATTTCAAAAACAGTTTGATTAGCTATGTTTGGGTAATTAAATAGTGACTAAGAATAGATCACACACTTCAACCAATATCACCACTTTAAAGTACAAGTTTTGTACCAATCAATGCAACAACATTTGTTAAACTTTTATTTGGGAAAAAAGATTTGAAAATTCACCAAATTGAACTTTGTAACAATGTTTCATTAACTTAACGAAACTTGACAATTTATAGAAATTCATATTGAATTCAAATTTGAAACTCAAACATGTTGGATTCAAAAACACAACATATCTTTGATACTAATGTAAAGCATCAATTTAACACTTTAAACTTTATTAAGAAAGAATTTGAATTGTTTAGGAGATTTTCACACCAAAAATTCACAAAGTTTCTTAATCACTATTATTGAGATTATTTCATGTAACATATAAAACACTCCATAAAATAACATTTGCATACTATAATATAAACATGAAATGCATTCATGAGTTGATGCATGATGATTATGCATAATGATGACATGATCACCTTCTTAATTATTTTTTTAACATCAGGGATGTTACAATCCTTCCCCCTTAAAGAAATCTCGTCCCGAGATTTCAAAGTGCGAAAAGCGTTGGGTTGAGTAGTGGAAAAGGAAATGTGTCAAACACATTAACTTTTAAGTTGTTCATAAAACAACAAGAGTTGACTTGAAATTGTAAACGAGATCAAAAGACAGTTGTAAGGGACAAAAGGATGTAGTAACTTCAATGGAATGATGGAACATGAATTCCAAATGAGAGTTCCATGATGAGTGAATCACATTAATTGCGGAGCTATAATGGATCATGACCGCAGACCTCGATTCCAGTGAGTGCCCAGTAGTATTTCCTTATGGCTACAGTCCACAGGAGACCCCAGGTTTCAACGTGGCACCGTAAATCATGGATCATGGCACCACCATAGGGCACAACTGAAGTAACTCACAAGTAACACTTGTCAAGCTAGCAAGATCAAGGAACTAGCATGTGTTGCATTAGGAGAGACCAAGACATGACACATGCATAGGTTTGAGAATTCAAGGATTAGTCCCAAGTTTCAACATTGAGTAGATGGGGGGAAATTAAAGTGCATCAAGAAATTCCCAAAGATGTGGAACTTATGAGCAAGTACAATCAAAGAGTGGTTTACTGGCAAAGCCTAGTGCATGACCAGATTCATTAGGACAAAATAGCTATATCAAGTAATAGCCATTCCCTGAATAGAAGGAGGAAGTTTCAAACATCATTATATTTCAACTTCATATGAATGATTATAACTGGAATATGTGCAGTGTTTCATTAATGACATGATGCATGAACGATTCTTACGTTACTAAACATCAAAGCTCCTATGGTACATAAACAATAGTTGTTATTATATAGGGCATAATAAGATTACTACTCCACCACACAAAGCCTTTTTAATCAAATAAGGAATGGTGAGAATGAAATAAGATAAGTCAGAAGCAATTTGGACCAAATTAACAAGTTATATTTATTTGTCCAAATCATTTTGAAGTTTTTATAAAACAATACAACAAAGACTTTGTAACGATGGCTCTGATACCATTCTATGGTAGAACCTCCTAAATTATAGGACCCACATGCACTTGTTAGTGTCCAACGACCTTTGATGACTATGCATATGTTCCTGGTAACTTAAGAAGTCTATCGGGTGTCCTCGGGGAACCCCGAATCATCCACGATTTCTGAGCAGGATCCCATTACAGAGTCATTGTAGTATTACAACATTTATTCAAATATATACATCAGAGTAAATTAGCGGAAGTCTTATGATAACATAGTTTACAAACCAGTTGTTTCAAACCTTACAAACTAAGTTCGATAATTATTACAAACCATAGAAGTAGTGGAGTGGCATAACTAACATAAACATAACACACAAAATAAGTATCCTGCCCAAGGATCACACATTCATTTATCGTCATCGACCTGAACAACGGTCATGCAGCAAGGTCCAAAACAGACCTGCTCATGAGGCTCACCTACAACAAGGGTTAACAAACCCTGAGTACAAAAGTACTCAACAAGACTGACCCGACGTAAAAGGGGAGTGAAAGACTTTAGAGATGTAGGTGTTGGGGCAAGGTAAGGATGTAGCAAGATTCAAAAGTTCTTTGCCAAAAGCTTACTATTCTTGATCCTATTTTCAAGTTTTTACCCCTAAGTCTTCTTAGTTCATTATCTCAAACTAAGTGTTCATATCCCATGTTCCAATCTTTCTCATTTCATTCCTTTTCTCAAATTTTAGTAATTCACCAGTCCTGCATTGCTTCTGTAATGAAACGAGTCTCCATATCTGTGGAGCACCAGCAATTCGAATTGATTCAAGTCCCAGCTGGGGATTCCTTATCACACGACATATGTAGAACTTAATCTTGCATATATCAACCTCGCTATCGGATCCTCCTATACTAAGCCATCTCCACGCCACCCGAGAGCATAGCACACCTCCAATCTAGCCACATTCTAGCCATGAGGGTACACGCTACTCCCGCCATCTCTCCACTCCCAATGCGTGGGCATTCGTCTTAGTATCGGATTAGCCAAAGTAGGCTTACCGGAGTATGTGACCAGTACTACAAAGTGTCTCGTTCAGAAGATCCACAATGAGTGGCCTTTAAGCGACATAGTCGGCAACATTACCCAACATTCAAGATAAGTCACCCGACTAGTCTCTAGTTCATTCTATCTTCTTTCTTTCTTTGGGCAGTATGCCATCTTTGATTGTATCGAAACTTTTACTTTGAAAGCCTACCATAAAGCATACTAAGCATTCTACGCCTTTGTAAATGAAATCATCTTCAAGGATGGTAAACAATTAACAAGGTAGGCAATGCATCAAGTAGGTAACATTTGAATAAATCAACTTAATGCAATAGGTAATATAGGTGATAAACTTTTCAAAGTAAACAAGGTAATGGTTTAATGCATAAACCGGGGCTTGCCTTGGTCGGCAGAAAAGGTTAGTTCCACAGAGAGATTATGGAGTTAGACTTGACAGCATCACCATTGATGGATGAACCTTCTCCAACACTTGATCAACATGAGCACCATTGAATGATGACACTCATCCGAAGATTAGTCAACGCGAACCTTCTCACTCACATATACACTACACGTAAATAAATAATGCATGCTTTAGCATGATGGATTGTATGACATGATGCATGGAGATGCATTGGTGAAGGCATAAAAGATTAACTAACTTGAATACAACTTTCCTTCAGGGTACAGTTACAAGTCAAAACTAACTAAACCTTTTTTATAAACCCAACTACTTACTTTAAGTACCAAGAATCATCTTATGCTAATGACCCAAGGTCATCACTCAATCAAAATTTCAAACAAAACCTAAGTCATCAAGGTTTACTATTTAACTAACATCACACAACTAACTATAGAGAGCAAGCACATCAAGCATGACATGAGTTTAACAAGGTCACAAGTATCATAACTTGACCATCAACAAGGGCATAAGCCACACTTAGCAACACATGGAGTAAACAACCATAACTAGCATATGTCTATTTCTGGACTGGAAACAATAGGTTCATGTTTGGATCATAACTAGAGTTATACAAACCCAATAGCCATGCAACAAGACATTCTGGAAAGCTTATGAAATTTTCTAGAACTCATCTTTAATCATCTTAGCATGATTCTCAAGTTAACTAAGTCAAATATACCCATTTACAGAACTGGTCCACATTTGACAGAGAGCAGCCATTTCTGAAACCCAACTTTAAATAGGCATAACTCACAAACCACAAGGTCAAATACCACCAAATTTTAACAGAAGCTAGATACATGAATTATCTACAACTTTTGTATAAACAAGTTTTACAACAAAGCACATTATCATAAGAACTTTGCTAAGTTCCTAGATCTGTCCATAAACCACATCGGCAAAAAAAATAATTATTAACTTATATTGCAAACACATAATTGGGCAAAACCAACTTTACCAACATTTCACACATGACTAAAGAACACCAGAAAGCATGGTGCTCACCTCTAAATAATTTTTCTTAAAGCATTTCTTAATTTATTTAGACATCAAGGTGTATTTATGAACATATACAAAAAATGCACAATAAATTCTACAACAATTACAGTAGCTCACATATCCTCTCAATAGTCTACTGTACAAATTTCATACCATTTGCATAAGTATAGCTGCCTCTATGAAAAAGACAATTTGCTATTGCAAGAAATCATGTGAGAGCGAGATAAACCAAAAACTCACTCATACTTCATCCAATACTAATAAAATTTTTACCACACATAAACTATCACATGAGTAGCATGCCACAAAAATTTCACTTCATTTGGAGCCCTAGATCTGCAGTTATGGAAAATAACAAATTCAACTAGCATTACAACCTTACTGCACAAATCTATTTTTGCAGCTAACACTTTAAACTAAAACATGCCATATTATAGATCTACTGTATAGACAATTTCACAAGGATTCCAAAAAGTCCTCATTTGCTATTTTACGAATTTCCTATGAATTACTATAAATTTTCTAAGTTCCAGCCGATTTCAAAGCAAACAGGTCCAAATGGCACTATTCACATGAGTCTGCGCTTCACAGAAAAGCCCCTCCCTATTCCCGAATTCGAAGACGAAGTCCCTAATCGTGATTTTGAAGAACCGAGGACGCCGAAAAAGCTCGATTTCCGGTCGGATGATGCTCGCAGGCGGCGAAGGAGAGGTGCTGGAGCAAGCAAGGACCTGTGCACACCCGTGTGTGGACGAATTGTTGCCGAAGATGGCCGGTGAAGGGTTGCCCATGTGCACCGGTGATCTACAGCGGCGGACATGGTGGCAGGCTGCATTTCGACGTGTCCTGTGGACAAGACGAGCAACTAGTTTGCTTGTGAGCATCACGGCACAGAGGTAAGCGCAAAACAAGAGAGATAAAGGAGCGAGAGCAGCCGGAGTAGGCCGGCCACGGCGAAGGCGAGCTCGACGACCATGACGGATGGCCGCGGCGTGAACGGCGGCGGTGTCGTTCCAGCGTGCTCTGAGTGGTAGAGGTAAAACAAATAAGTTAACAAGCAACACGGTATCACGGAGAGCTCAGAACCATACTCGGGAGGAGGAGATAGGCACCAGAGCGCTCTAGCCACGGAGAGGTGGAGCTCGGCAGCGCCGCGGACGGTCGCGAAGGGGATGATGGCGCCCGGCTGATTCTGATGAACTGGGATGGCTCGAGCAGTGCCAGCTGAAGCGCAAGGGCTATGCAGAGCTAGCTACGCACGCAATTGGATGGGGATGGAACACGGACGCCGAATTTCGTTGGTGCGGGAGGTGACATTGTCTGAGCAGAGAAGGAAGAACGGAGAAGACAACGACCGGCTCTGTGCCTCAAGAAGCGAGGAAGAGCATACCAATTTGACCATCGACGTTTTGAGCTGGCCACACAGTGATTACACATCAAGGCTCGAGAAACGCCCAGAGGGCCACGCCGACGCCAGTGAAGCAGCTGCGTGGCAGCACAGACTGCCTCGGTGCTACTGTTCATGACTGACAGCCTCTACTCTTCCCTCTATTTCTCACACATCCGATCAGCAACTCAATTAGCTCCTTTAAACAAAGTTATTCACCTAGATGAGATGTCCAACATTGCTTCAAGGATCAAGTTCTAATTCTTACTGGTTTAAGAGATTTTTAATTTAGAAGAGAGGTACTTGAAACTGTAAAACGGAATTCAGTTTTAGAATTTCAAAAACAGTTTGATTAGCTATGTTTGGGTAATTAAATAGTGACTAAGAATAGATCACACACTTCAACCAATATCACCACTTTAAAGTACAAGTTTTGTACCAATCAATGCAACAACATTTGTTAAACTTTTATTTGGGAAAAAAGATTTGAAAATTCACCAAATTGAACTTTGTAACAATGTTTCATTTACTTAAGAAAACTTGATAATTTATAGAAATTGATATTGAATTCAAATTTGAAACTCAAACATGTTGGGTTCAAAAACACAACATATCTTTGATACTAATGTAAAGCATCAATTTAACACTTTAAACTTTATTAAGAAAGAATTTGAATTGTTTAGGAGATTTTCACACCAAAAATTCACAAAGTTTCTTAATCACTATTATTGAGATTATTTCATGTAACATATAAAACACTCCATAAAATAACATTTGCATACTATAATATAAACATGAAATGCATTCATGAGTTGATGCATGATGATTATGCATAATGATGACATGATCACCTTCTTAATTATTTTTTTAACATCAGGGATGTTACAGTTCATTGAGGGACAAGTGTAGAGGAACTGGCAATTCCAGCACTCCTTCCACTAAGTGTACAAGGGGCACCGAGTACACAACTGGAGGTAAGCTGACAAGTCCGGTACTTCTCCAACTCTTCTCTCACTCACTCCCTATACTAAATTTAGATAAGGCTAAAGATAGGAGTGTAGCTCTTCTCTTCTTCACTTCTCTTGTTGTGTGTTGCGAGAGAGAGCCCCTTCCCTCCTATTTATAGCTATGGAGAGGTCGGTTTGGAGGAGCTTTCCTTGCATGCACCCATGCAACCGTCATGGGGGAGCCACTAGGGAGTGACGTGGCGGTGGAAGGCGGTTGGCGTAGGTGGGGGTGTGGCCGCACCCTAGGTGCGCCCACACCCTAGGTGGCTCCTCCCCACACCGCCTTCCTCTAGTCGGTTGCTATGTGGGCCTAGGCCACTCCCACGTCGGTGCTCGGCCCAGAATTGGAACTTGGATGGGTTGCTTTGTTGTTTTGCTTGAATGTGCCTCCTTGGTTGCGTATTTTGGTATGTTTTCATGTGTTGCTTTGCAAAATGCTCAAACACCAAAACTTGTGGAGAATGTGAGTTAAAAACCCTATTTCTAGTTTGTTTTGTTAAAATGTTGGCGGTAGAAATTATGACTTAAGCACTGCCAACACACACTGCACAGACCTTAGCTTATATTTCAAACAAGTTAAAGTTGCTGCAAAATAATGACAACATCCATCCAAGATAAGCAAACAACATTGATCCATTTAAACATGTCATGACAGAGAGATACATCATGGAACTTTATTTACTCCTCTGCTAATGACTCCAACTCCGTGAACAAGGGAACATAGGGAAGATAGTAAGGTCTATAGATGTTTTGTGGCATGACATCCCGTATAAAAAATGCAGTGTAACGTGTAGGGATGACATGAACTTTTCTGCTGTCCATGTTATATGTGACGATGTCATTTTCGTCCCCAACCCCAATAAAGAGAAGCAAATTCCATTCCGGGTGAACCATTGTGTAGTACTGATCAACATCCAAGTAACCAAATTCATTGTTAGTCTCCAAAAGAACATCCAGAGTGCTGACAGTATGCTTCAATGTCCATTTATTAGTACCATAGTCTTCAAGGATCCAAATGTTAAGCTTGGGCATATCACAACCACGAACAATACATACACATAATGCCCCTGAGCTTGATGGATGGAACCTTCAGAATCACATGGGCAAGGAATTTTCCTCCATGTCTCTCCCTCTATATCCACAACAAGTATCTAACAGCCCCACAAGTACCTCATAATGTGCAGAAAACCGTTAAGATACACAGTTTCTGATGATCTCCTATCTGATCTCTCAATTGTCACACAAGCATTCCTGTCCCATTTAGATTTCTTATAGATCCATGTTGCTATTTTAGATGAGTAGATGTCCACACCCCTGCACCAATCAAACTGCTCCTCTTCTACATATTCAATCACATGGAAGTGCGAGGAGGCTTTTGGATCTAATCCCAATTGAGCCTCACCAACAGAATGGATGCTAGGCGGTAGTTCCTTGAACTCCTTGGTTGCCAAATTATAGACGACATAGCAGTATGATCCATTAGCCCCTCGGCACCAGCATAGGATGAGGTCATCGTAGATATTTGAGACAGCTACATTGCCCAAGGTGAAGGGTAAGAAGGACAAGGAGGGGTGTTCACTGGTGACTCTAGTGTAGCATTGATAGCCTTGGTCGGTGTCGTTGAATAAGCCTACCATAGTCTAGGGCAGCTTCTTATGGTTGTTGGGGTCTGAGATGAGGTTTTTCTAGGAGCGACAGACACATTTGCAGTAGAACAAGGAGCGGGCGGGGAGGCGACGGAGGATCTCAAAAACGACATCCTCCGTGAGGCTGGCCAGTGTGTTCCTCTTGTTGGGGGTCTCTTCCATTTTGTCTGTGTGCAATAGGATGAGAGCTTGCTCAGTAATGAGATCACTAAAGAGGAAAATAATCCAACAAAGATCCAACAGTGAAGTCCACAACTCATACCAAAGTGCAACTTTAACAACCATTAACAATTTTCATGGTACGACCTCAAACAAATTTAGAGTAGCACTACATAGATATATATAACTCAAACTAGAGTAGCATTTAATGGAGCTGTAACCATTACAATTCTAGCTAAATCAAGTCTATCCATCACACTTACAATCAGTACATGAGCTCAAAGCTTAGGAGGCAGACAAAGATTAAGAGAACGATAATTACAATGGTTTTAAAGGCAGAAGCAATGGGCCTATTTGTTTACCTAGACAGATAGGTATAATCAAGCAAGCACTTGACAATTAATAGGCCTAGATGCACATAGGCATTTACAGTAACAAAACTAAACATATGCAGAAAACCAAGACATCAACAAAAAACCAACCAGTGCCACCTCCTAGTTCTTTTCATCATCATATCATTGGCCTAACCAGATCTCCAACGTTAGAATGTTTCTTGTATACCTCATATTCAAGCAAGGACCAAAATAGTGAAGTGAACAGGAAAAGGTGAGAAAGGAGACCTACGGATCGGATCTCCATGGATGCCAATGCCACCGCACTCCATCAGCAAGCCCTACTGCCTAGCCTCCAAAAGGATGCTGGAGCCACCACAGCACACCGGGGATCCTCCACCGCCGCCACCGCTAGTCTAATGGGCACATATATGTTTCCACTTGAAGGGAAAATATCCAATATAGGTCAACCTGTAGGGCATCCACACATAGAATATAATACTATAACGACTCCAAAGACATGTCAATACAACTAGGCATCTAGCACAATGGTAAAGACCGTGCATTCCTTCCTCCGGGTACCGAGTTCGACTCCCAGGCATTGAGGGTTTTTAAGAATTTATTAGACCCCGGCAGCAGAAAAGGTACAAGTAACACGCAAGCCATCGGGTCTCATAGGTCAGATGGAGATGGAGAATGGTCCCATAGGTCGGATGGTCCCATAGGTACACATGACAACCAAGCCGTCGGGTCCCACATGTCGGATGGAGATGGAGAACGATCCCACAGGTACACGTGACATGCAAGCCGTCGGATCCCACAGGTCAGATGATGAAGGGTCCCATAGGTACATGTCGGATGGAGAAAGGACCGAGCAGAGACTTTTATGACGAAATACAAGCATCTCAGATGAGTAACTGCAGGTCCCATAGGTACATATCGGATGGAGAAGAGTCCCACAGGTACACGTTGCATGGAGATATGATCGAGTGGAGACTTTTATGATGAATTGCAAGCGTCACGGATGAGTAACTGCAGGTCCCACAGGTACACGTCGGATGGATAAAGTACCATGTGGATATCTATGATGAAGCCGTTCGTTATAGATTGAATATTGTTCATCACAGATGTGTAATTAGATCGATGATGAAGCCCTGTTCGTCACAGTTTTAAAGGAGATCATCATAGATGAGTCATGCGAGTGATATGTGACAAAACCCTACGCTCTTCTATGATGGTTTTTGTGATGATGCCTGATGTCATCATCAGAAAGGGAGGGTTGCAGGATCATCACCACTAATCTATGATGAAACGGAAATATTCGTCATAAAAAGCGTTCTTCTATGACGGTTTCGGATTCGTCGTTAAGATTTTTGTCATAGAAGTGGATATTTCTAGTAGTGCTCTGTCCTAAAATGGCTAACTAATGCAGGCCTTGCAAAGTGTAGGAGAACTATCCTCGTGATACTACCCACTGCGTTAGCTGATCTTAGTGGGCAGAGCTAAGGGGTGCTGGCAGGGGCCATGGCCCCCTAACATTTCACAACAAAAAAACTTACTAGTACAACTTTATAACTTTTATTTTATATTAAGAGGAAGATTATATAAAATTCTTGTCATATATACCTATTAATATCTACTAGATAACAAAATCATACAAAACACAACTAACAGTAATGACAAGGCAACCACTAGAGCAACTAAAACCCACATGATCATGTGGTTGTTCTAGTGCTTCTTTGCTCTCTTTTGTGGTGATCCTAAAAATAGTAGTAATATTTTTCTGAAGTGTAGTAATATTACATGTTAGTAAAAGTTTAGAATCAAATTTAAAAAGTTTCAAATGTGTTTAGAATAATCTACCTTGTGCTAGAATAGTGTCTAGTGCCGGTTTACCCTGAAAAATCTTGCATAGTGTGAATGCTAATTGCACCACACACCTTTGCTGCTTTCCTTGCTGTCATGACTTTACAAATATTTATTGTGTTAACCAACTCCATGAGGCATTCTTCACAATCCTTAGCTAACAAGATGGGCAGACACTGAGCCAATCCATAAATTGTTAATTGGTACACTGCACAAACCAACTCATTTTGTCCTAATCCAAAATGAACAGGAGACACTATCATCCTTCGTGCCACATTGTTCATATATTTAAACGCACACAGATAAATCTGCAAGCGAATGGATACCGATGTAGCACTTCACCGAAAAGTATTCCAGAATATCGAACTCAAGGAAACATGTGTAAAATTAACTAAGTCTAGCTTAACTAGGAGTGGCAACAACAACAACAACAACAACAACAACATAGTCTTTCAGTCCCAAGCAAGTTGGGGTAGGCTAGAGTTGAAACCCACCAAGAGCCCCAAGTCACGGTTCAAGCACTTCAATAGCTGCTTTCCAAGTACTCCTATTCAAACATAGATCTCAAGATATATCCCAAGCTTTCAAATCTCTTTTTATTGCCTCCTCCCATGTCAATTTCGGTCTTCCTCTACCTCTCCTCATATTATTAGCTTGGCTTAGGACTCCACAATGCACTAGTGCCTCTGGAGGTCTCCTTTGGACATGGCCAAACCACCTCAACCGATGTTGGATAAGCTTTTCTTCAATTGGTTACCTCTAGGCGATCACATATATCATCATTCCAAACTCGGTCCATTCTTGTGTGACCGCAAATCCATTGCAACTTACGCATTTCTGCAACACTCAGTTGTTGAACATGTCGAATCTTTGTAGGCCAACATTCTGCTCCATACAACATAGCCGGTCTAATCGTCGTTCTATAGAACTTGCCTTTTAGCTTTTGTGGTACCCTCTTGTCACAGAGAATGCCAGAAGTTTGTCGCCACTTGATCCACCCTACTTTAATTCTATGGTTAAAGTCCGCATCAATATCTCTATCCCTCTGTAGCATCGATCCCAGATACCAAAAGGTATCCTTCTTAGGCACTACTTGACCTTCCAAACTCACATCTCCCTCCTCCTGTATAACTCCGCTAAAGTCACATCTTATGTATTCGGTTTTAGTTCTGCTCAATCTAAAACCTTTAGACTTAAGGGTCTGCCACCATAACTCTAGTTTCATATTTACTCCCACCTAGCTTTCGTCCACTAACACTATATCATCAGTGAACAACATACACCAAGGGATATCCCCTTGTATGTTCCTAGTAACCTCATCCATTACCAAGGCAAAGAGATACGGGCATAAGGCTGACCCTTGATGAAGTCCAATTTTAATCGGGAAGTAATATGTGTTACCATCATTTGTTCGCAACAAGGCTTAAGATAAATAGGAGCGTAGAGAGGATCACTAGGGTTCTCTAGTTCTAACTTGGGTAAGTTATGTCTTCTACTATTCAACTAGGGATATTACTAAGGAGAAACACAAGCAGAGTATGTTTTCCTATAGTAACCAGGTCCTACTCAGCCTATAAACGGGAGATGGTCTACAAATGACTCAACAAGGCTTTATAGTCAACCTTACGATCTACCACTGATCCAGAATGTAGGGTACATCCACGAGCAACCGAGTCTAAGCACCACACTTACACTACGAATACTACTCTAACCCAAAAGCGATAAGGATTAAAGTACTAAAAAAGAGTCACAAACTTGATGAACAATATAAACACGATACTTACTTAGAAGTTGATTACCAAAGAAATCTCAGAAGCAAGCTCAAGTAGAACTTGATTCTGCTAGGGTACAAGCCGTAGAGAGAGCAGCGACAGGCCGACACTTCCTCTAAACTCTTTCCTCACTCTCTATCTCACTATTTCTATTTATAAAGACTAGATCTTAACTTTGAGGACTAATCTTCTCTTGATTGCTGGCTCTGATCCTGATGATGAGGATATGAATTAGGGTTCAGGATCTCAGGATGGCTCTGCTAGAGGAGGTATAGGGGGTATTTCTAGGGGGGACCAGGGGTCATGTGGGCCCATGAATCCATGGCAACGTCAAATCTAAACCCTCGAATCGAACCGACCTTGAACAACGGTGTAGATTGAATCTTTAAGGCGGTGGAGAACATAGCGAGGAGGGGCTGCTAGGTGGGCCCCATAGGCCGCCCGTCCCCACACCCTGACAAGATGGCGCGGGTCTCGGTGAGTTGTCTTCTGGATTATTCTAGAGTCTTCCCAAGTTGGTTTTGTCGCGGAATAATGTAATTTGTTTTGACGAATAGGTCCTCCTTGATGGTTTTCTGATTAAATCCTCCTGCAGTCATGAAATCACCAAAACTCGTGGAACTCATTAGTTTTAAACACTATACCTATGTTGGTGAATCATTTTAATCATTTATGCAGGGTATATTGATGATTTATGATTGACATTAGTGACCGTCAACACACATCTTTCACCCGCTCAAGAACTGAAGCATTGAACACTGCACTTTGAAATGATAGGCAAGAAGTCATTCTCTTAGGCTATTATGTCTATATCATTGTCCATCGAAAGTTGCAACAACTTCTTCTCATAATATGCCACACTACATGTCTAACCAAAAACCAATGCACCTTGTCTGAAATCACAACATTGCATATCTAAGACCTCCAATAGTACAATTTTCACAAGTTGAGCCGGTAGAATCTCCACTGTATTGTGCAACTGCATGGACCTCCTCGCCGTGCACACATCCATATTGTCTGTCTCCTACAGAGCACTGATCTCCATGGGGGCACATGCCCCTATGGTTAAAACACCACCTACTAGCAAAACATGTTGTTCTCTACAATTGCACCATTTGTTTGTTTCGTTTCACGTACTAGAGAGTAATGGAACATACTTTGCTGCAAGCGCACCCATTGGTAATCGATGTTTTAAAATTCTCAGCAATATTTTGAACCACTTGACGCATGTGATGATTTTAGATTGAAAGCTGGCATGAGATGGAGGAATATTAAAAGTATAGGGAGTATTATTTTCAACTCGTTCTATTTACTTCAGAAGACATATATGCCTTTTGAGGGTCATAGAATATTGGTGATGGGGTCTCGTCATAATCAAGAAATATGGCAATTTCCTTACTCTTGGCCAAATCAATTATTTCTTGAAAGGCTTCCAAAGACGACCGGCATGGTACAAATTGTAAGAAAGCCGCAAATGATATGTTGAAAAAGGATGCTACAAAGATACAAAACTCACTGTACGTAAAGGTAAACTGCGTGATAAGGTTGAAGTTGGCCGAGAGCTACCTCCTTTGTGTTTTATTTTAAAGAATATTGCTAAGTTTTAGAGCTACCCCTGCTGAATAAGTGTCTGTTTAGTACATCTCAGCTTCACTAGTGAAGCAATTTTTTTTTTGCTTCAGTTCCATAAAGTAGCTTCACTAGTAAAGTTAAAGTTGTTTTCAAAAAACATTTGGTAAAACAACTTTTAGGGAAGAAAGTAAAGAGAAAACTAGGAGAGCTTCACATCGGTTGTTGTGCTGTTAGAGGAGGTGAAAAACAACTTTTAGGGAGAAGTTGTTTTCTTGCACTAAATCACCAATCTGCCAATGTACTCAGAGAATTGAGCATGATATCCTGCAAGCCAATTGACCGAACTCCGAAGTATATAAAAGAGTAAAATGCACCCTGGGTACTTAAACTATTGGGGCATTACCATCTAGGTATTCGAACTGAAAAATCTACCACCTGGGTACTTAAACTATGGGGACATTACCATCTGGGTACTCGAACTAAAAAACCTCCCACTTGGGTACTTAAACTATTGGGCCATTACCATCTGGGTACGCGAGTGGGGCGTCGCCGCCGCTGCAGAGCGCAGGAAAATGAATTTTGATTCTTTTTCTTTTTTTGAAAATGGATGAATAGTGCTAGAATTTGTTATTTTTGTAAAAAAATAATTAGAGCTCCAAACATTCTAAAAATTTTTGTGTAGCCTCTATATGATGTACTCTACCTAGAAAAAATATGAAACTTGGAAAATGAATAGTTTTTGTATGTTTAAAAATTACCTCTTTTAATTAATAAATGAACTTTCATAAATTTTATAATTAAAATAAATAAATGTCCAAAAAGAGGCGGCCTACCTGTGCTTGCCTGCTCGCTCGCACACAGTTAGGCCGCCTCTTTTTGACATTTATTTATTTTAATTATAAAATTTATGGAAGTTCATTTATTAATTAAAAGAGGTAATTTTTAAACATACAAAAACTATTCATTTTTCAAGTTTCATATTTTTCCTAGGTAGAGTACATCATATAGAGGCTACACAAAAAATTTTAGAATGTTTGGAGCTCTAATTATTTTTTATAAAAATAACAAATTCCAGCACTATTCATCCATTTTCAGAAAAAGAAAAAGAATCAAAATTCATTTTCCCGCGCTCTGCAGCGGCGGCGACAGCCCACTCGCGTACCCAGATGGTAATGGCCCAATAGTTTAAGTACCCAAGTGGGAGGTTTTTTAGTTCGAGTACTTAGATGGTAATGCCCCCATAGTTTAAGTACCCAGGTGGTAGATTTTTCAGTTCGAGTACCTAGATGGTAATGCCCCAATAGTTTAAGTACCCAGGGTGCATTTTACTCTATATAAAATATAAAATTAAAACTATACTTCTCGGGCAGCCTAGGAGAAGGTGGTTGAAGAATGTGCCTTTGACAAGAGAAGGTGGTTGACAGAGAATGTGCCTTTGACAGTTTGACAGCGCTCGGCAGTCCAACATCTTCTATGTAAAGCGAGCCAGAAGAAGAATTTGCACCTTGGCAGTGCCCAATCTTCTACAATTGTTTACCTCCTTCGAACCCAACGCAACCTTGGAATAAATTCAGGTATATAGGCTAAGGCTGCCTGAGTATTGCTGGTTGCTGGTCCAAGCCACTAGCTCTTACAAGGCGAAGCCGCCATCAGGGTAGCTCTACTGGTTTCTGTCAAATGGAAACCACTGGTACCCAGACGAGGAGAAAGTATGATGCTCAATTTCAATTGATATTCTGTAGAACAGAATTCAAACGTTCCAAAGTTTCTATGTATGTACACAACCAACTTCGAAACAGTATAATTTATGTTGGCACAAACAATACACAATAGCATATGACAAATACAGGCACAAACTGATGCCACATAATCTAATATCTGATGCACTAATCTGTCTCAAGGATTCCTCCAATGTTCGGGCTCAACATCAAACAATGGAAGTGCACCGTATTCTGCACTTAGTGAGGACATGTTGATATATCGCTATCAACAGCATGTTGATAACAGCAGTTACATCAAGGTTGAAGGTCATCTTGGACTCATCTCGCATCTCGCCTGCTTCGTCCCTTAAGCAGCTTATTGCATGTGCCAACACCCAGTGCTGCAGCTAGATGCCATGCTGCATGGAGGTAGGGAGTTTGTGGGAAGACATCATCAGCGATGAATAGTGCACCTCCCAGGAGAGACGACATCTTGTGTAGGTTATGTGCCATCTTGAGCTCTGGATCTATTGATGCTCTTTTAGCAAATGAAACCTGAGGTGAAGAAGGTTGTTACAATAGGTTAGCAACAGATAGAAAGATGGATGATGTGACATGACTGGTACAATAATGATATAAATCCAGCACAAAAAGTACACATATATAACATACTTATAATAAAAAACGTTTATTGCATTCAGAATAAGATGCCATGAGCTTTGAACTACTTGCCTCCATTATCCCAGTGTGGACAGCTGAAACCATCAGGGGTTGAAATGGTAGGAGCAATGTTGATGCTGCCATTAGAAATTTTGGATTCTCGTCCCGAAGAGCTCTTGATAAGCACTGCATGAAATGTCTTGTCAAAATGCCCAACATATCAAATTCTTAGATAAACCATCCTAATTTCTGTCTTAGTACATCACTAAAAAGTGCTTTAGTCCATGCAACAAGGTATAAAGTACTGATCGTACACACAAGAATTTGTATGTGCATGCCACTGATTTGGAACATGAAAGCACTGACTGATATTGGTATATTCTGAAAGACAGCTTTTCCATGGTTATTCCAGAATGGACATGCATAAAGAGTAGCATGAATTCTGATTCAACAATCATCTTGTGAGAATATTCCACTTACTAGTGTTGAAGTGGCAATCATTGTATAGTCTGCCCATCTCAAATATTTTCTGATCCCTCCTCGTGAAGTATGGTACAAGCTAGAAACTATTCCAACTCCAATTAATGAGTTAGCATAAAGTGCTGTATTCAAGTTCTTTCTGCACAACTGGCACATAACCGTTAGTTGATACTTGCAGGAACCAAGAAACAAATCAAAACACAATCTTCAAGGAAGTGATTTTAGTGATTCAGACATGGGCTTGCCTTGGTGTTTGCAGTCCAAGAACAATGAAAGGAAGTGAGGTAACAACATTTGCAATAGTTTCGCCAACATGTTTATCGCCTGATTCAAAATAAGATTTACACAATGGAGCCACTAAATGAGATGCCAGAAAATCTGTATTCTGCCATTATGAATTTATGATAGGTTACACATACATGAGAGGCTACAGTGGATGGGCTTCAAGCATGGGGGTCTCTGTTTCCATAATCTCCTGCAAATACAAAATAAATCATTAACAAAGCACCATTTACCAAGCTTCTGAACAGTCTTCTTCGTGTATGTGCAAGAAACGTACCAGACTAGCAAATGCCGGCTCGAGCCATTATCCTCTTGCGGTTCACAAGTTGAAGATATCCATAATGCCAGTTTTGACTGCTACGTCGTCACTGTATAGTGACCGGCCCGCAAACTGTATCCCGTATAGGTCACCCAGGGCCCCAGAAGGCCTAGAATCTTCTTGGACTCCCATTTATTTATTCAACCTATTTCAAGGTTGACGACTAACCAGAGCAAGTGGCAGTCCTGTTGGGAAAAACAAATGTCATTATGAAGCATTATAGAAAGGATGGAACCTTAGTCTATATGAACACACAAATGGCACAAGTCCAGAATCTTAGTCTACATGAACAAATAAATGAGATAAAGCACCGAAAATTATGAAGCAATGTTATTCTACATAGCTTATTTAGCTCCTACTAGGCATGCAGAAATGAAATCATGGGTGCTTAGATTTGATTATGAAGGGGGTGCTTCAATTTGATTATGAGGTTATGTGCTCAGGTATCTGCTATCCTGACATTGCACACAAGTGGACAACGTGTGCTGTTATCAACAATTCCCCATTGCTTGCTGCAGTGGATTTCCACAACCAGGACATGGATAGGAACTCCATGCCCTGCCCTCCTGACAGACGAGGCAGCCCAACTACCACCTCGATTGCTCGCTCAGCAGCTTGCGTCACAAGACCAACAAAGGGAACAGTGAACCCATTTGGTCCACTGTTTCCTGGCAACACAGCTCGGGTGGCTCGTTTCACCCCCAATTTTCCGTCCAGCACATACGAAATCTCAACGGTTCTTTTGCACTTGTACTTCGTCTGAAGAGAAGGAGTTCATTTGCCAGAAAAAACTTACGAAGGATTGAAGAAGATTGGAGAGCGCTTGATCTCCTCCCGCTGCGGCAGTTCCCTCCAACCACGCCCACCTCCCGCAGCGGTTGCTGCTGGGGGTAGAGCGAGGGAACTGGAGCGGAAGGGAGGGGAGGGGAGGACGCCGATTCCGACAGGATCTTCCCCCTCCCGTGGGGAAGCGGAAGGAGGACGCCTCTCCGCCGCGAATCTACGGACTACCGCGGCCCTCTCATCACCGTGGAATATTCGGTAATTCGCACCTTCTCCGACGTTCTCCGGCCTTCCCTCTCCATGGCGGCCGGGCCGGGCCTCGCTTTGCTTTGCGGGGAGGCCAATGGGCCCTGGCGGCGCAGTTTGGGCCGGACGACTCTCACCCGCTGCTGCAGTGATGTTTGGGCTATAATAGATTGGGCTAATGTTCCTTTCTATTTTTTTTCCTTTTTTATTTATTGTCGAGTTTACAAAGTCAAACTTTACTTTTATATCGACAAAACACACCCACCTGTCGGCACAGCAAAGTCAAAGGCTGTGATTCAGTGCAAAATTATATGTTTTGCCACCGTAATACGTTATTTGGACTGCCTATCGGTATAGGTCGGCGTACATACTCAATTATAGCTAGGAACAAGGCTATATTCTCAGTATGTAGAGTTAACAGTCATGTTTCTTTTTTTCTGGTTATTGTAACAACATAAATTAGGAAGCAATCGTGTACCTTTTCTACGACTTTTAAAATAAATATATACATCATCACGTCAAAATATCTTCGTGAGATACTCTTATTGTACTTGCACACGTAATCCGCGAGATGCAGATCGAGATTAAATAAAGCAAAGAATTTGAGTTTGACTTTTTAAGGTGCAGCACAATAAGGTCTGGTTTAGTTCCAAAAAATTTTCAACCCAAACTATCAAATCGAATCTTACGGCACATGCATTGAGTATTAAATATAGACAAAAAAAAACTATTTGCATAGTTTGGTTGAAAATCACGAGACAAATGTTTTAAGACTAATTAGTCCATGATTAGCCATAAGTGCTACAGTACTAACATGCGTTAATGATGGATTAATTAGGCTTAATAAATTCGTCTCGTAGTTTCTAGGCGAGCTATGTAATTAGTTTTTTTTATTAGTATCCGAAAACCCCTTCCGACATCCCCAAAACATCCGATGTGACATTCAAAATTTTTCATTTCGCGAACTAAACGTAGCCTAAGGTGGAGCTGCATATGCTGTCCACTTCAGAGTTGATTAAAGAGGGTTATAGCCACCAGTGCCGCGTGGATTAATTTGAATCCATAAACAAGCAACGTACCATAAGACAAGAAGTCACCCCCACGTTTCTTTCTAAAACGTATGTGTTGCACCAATGCTCTAATGAAATTTAGCGCCTCTATCATTTTTTTAATCTTATTGTCAGCAAATTGGCCCTAGAATTCCTGTTATTAAATTGACCCAAATACCCGCCGTGCATAGGTGACGGGGGCCTTCTCGTGTCTTGTGCACCTCAACCTGTTCAATCAATAAAGAAATGTTTATCCAAGAACATGGCATCCTCTAGCAAAGAACAACCCCTTTTGATGGGCGACTCAAGGAATCGAATTCAATTCTTAACACAATAGCACCTTTAAATACCAGCCGCTCGTCTGTCATTTAAGCTGATGGGGTACGTCCAATTGGCCATATGCTGTTCGTCAATCATCTACCATATGCTGTTGCTAGTACCGTGGTTACATACATGTTCACGTCACCGATCTTTTGTTAATTAGAAACCGGCAAAAGAGACCAATATAGGACGAGCTGCTCGAGAGCAAATATAAATAATGAAGCTGTAAAATGGGGGGTCACACTCACACGCATCGCAAATTAAAACTCCTGTATATGGCCAGTTCAGTTGAGATCAGATATGACGTACCCACTTTATTTCCAAATATAAGTCACTTAGAGCAAGATCCAACGCAGGCTAATATGGATGTTGGCTTCAGAAGAAGTGAAAACACATGTAGATGAAGGAGTTCTGAAACTACTGTCCTTCCATCACAGTCCAACACTCTAAATTATGCCATGCCTAAAAAAAATTACTTTTGCTTTGCAATGCACCTCCCTTCGTCCTTTTTCTGCACGCATTCTCTCTTTCCACCTGCGCATGGTGCTAGACGCCCTGGTTCTCCATCGCGCGCTTGTGCAGTAGCTTCTGGTCAGAACAAGCACTCGGTACCCCTCCAAGCCACTATAACGCTATGCAAGGCTACTGATCAAGTCGATCTGGACATTTGATGCAGACGAGGAGCTTGAAACTCCTAGCCAGCATGGGGCGTTGGAGCTGGCCTTAGAACAATGATATACTCCCTTGTTCCCATAAAGAAAGACACTATATATATGATTTCTAGAATATATTAGCAATAAAGCATAATGATCTAGATACCTCTCAAAATCGCTGATGAATAGTATCGAACGGTACTACAAATCAGCTAGATATATTGTACTAGAATGTCTTCCTTTGTGGGATAAGTTTTAAATCCTAAAAGATCTTGCTTTATGACACGGACGGAGTAGCTTCTTTTTTTTGATTCAAACTTCGGCTCTATGGCGTGTATTACTAGCTCTCGACTCAGCTAAATCGCGAGCCACCATCACCATTACATCATCAGGTAGGCCCCGTCCGTCTTCAAGTCAATGTACATACTAGGTGTGTTTGTGTTTGGTTATTTAGTCGCTCATAAAATTTATGTCACATCAAATATTTAGGCCCTGTCCGTCTTCAAGTCAATGTACATACTAAGGGGTGTTTGGTTCTTTAGTCACTCCTAAAATTTATATCACATTAAATATTTAGATACTAATAAGAAGTATTAAATATATATTAATTATAAAACCAATTACATAGACGGAGGCTAATTTGCGAGACGAATTTTTTAAACCTAATTAATCCATCATTAGCATATGTTTACTGTAGCGTCACGCTGTCAAATCATAAACTAATTAGGCTTAAAAGATTCGTCTCGCAAATTAGTCATAAATTATGTAATTAGTCTATATTTAATACGTCATTCATATGTCTAAACATTTAATGTGATAAAAATTTTAAACGCTTGTGTTGAAACCAAATAGGGCCTGACCTTCTCTATGTACGGCGATGGAATAAAGAGGAACGACAATTTGAGGTGTAAAAAAAAGAAAGCGGCATCGACGGCGCACGGCTCACACGGATACCGCCGGGCGCCGCCGGCCTCGCGCCACACGAGCTCCCTCCGCTGTCCGCTCACCTCCCGAACCCGATGCCGACCCAACCAAGAGACCAACGAACCAACCCCCTTTCCCAAGTGAGCGCACTGCGCACCTGGGCCTGGCGCCGGCGCCGGCGCCTATAAAAAAACAGCCGCAGCACGCGACGCCGCCGCCGCCCGTCCCGGATCCGACGGCCCCGCGCGCGCGTCCTCACCCCCACCCTTCGTAGTATTATATTTACTAGTGCCCCCGTCGCTGCTGCTGCTGCCTCTCGCATCTGCCCCCGCGGCCCACGCCCGCAGCGCCTGGCCTCCGCTGCTCTTCCTCTACCCCGCGCCTCCCCGAGATCGGAATCGCGGCGCCCCGCCGCGCCGCCCTCCTCCGCCATGGCGCCGTCTCTACTCGGGGTCACCTTTCCTCCCTCTTTCTCTTCCTCTTCTTCGTTCAGGTGTGTTGGTTGAGCAGAGGAGGTGGCTTGGCTTGTCGCTCATGGTTCTCGGTGGGTGGGTGCGTGCAGGGGTTCACCAAGTCGCTGGCCATGACGGTGCTCTCCGAGATCGGGGACAAGACCTTCTTCGCCGCCGCGGTACGCCTCTTCCTCTCACGGCGCCTGCTCTTCCTCCTGTCCTTTTGCTTGCCGTGCCTGCCTCTGCTTGCGTGCGCCGTTGTTCCGTGTGGCTGCGTAGACAGGCCGGGTGCACTCCCGCCAGGTGTTCGACGGTATGCCGCCGCTGACGCCGCGGCGGCTTGCCTCTTTGCTCCGCTGTTGGGCAGGGACCGTCGTGGGAGGTAAATTGGTTCGGAGGACAATTGGCGCTGGCTGCTGGCTCGATCCCGTCACGAGATCGTGCGGTAGCTGCAGGATTCGCCGGTGGAGCGCACCTTGGAGTCGAATTCTTGGCTCGATTCGCTTGTCAGTTTCTACTGCTGAGCTGAGCTGAGCTGAGATGACTTCTTTTATTAATTTTGTTAAGTAGTGACAAGCTAGTTGGTACCTGCAGATTGGGAGCTCGGATTTCTTTACGCTCCTCCACTGTGCGAACTAATTTGTGCGCTCGATTTGCTGCGGCCGCAAATTCTTTACCCCATTCAGCTCGGTGCGCGTGGGTTCCACCCATGTGGGTGCCGACTGTGCCTGCAATTTCCTGTAGCAGTTGCACTTGCCGAATTCGCGAACCTGCCATATCGGTAGGGTCCTCTGTTTCTGGAGGACTGTCACCAGTTCTGATAAGATGCCTGCCCTCTTCCATAAGAATTGTTTCAGCAGGGTAGACTAAATAAGGCCTTGTTTAGATCCTCCGCCGAAACTCTAGGCTCTGTCTCATCGAATGTTTGACACATGCATGGAGTATTAAATATAGATTAAAAAAATAACTAATTGCATAGGTTAGGACTACTCTGCGAGACGAATCTTTTAAGCCTAATTAGTCAATAATTTGACAATAATGTGATACAGTACACACATATGCTAATGACGGATTAATTAGGCTTAATAAATTCTTCTCGCGGTTTACCGGCAGATTCTGTAATTTGTTTTTTTATTAGTATCCGAATACCCCATGCGACACCACATGTAACATCCAATGTGACACCCCAAAACTTTACACCATGGATGTAGATAAAACCTAGCTCGAGGATTGCATCTTCAGAGGATGAGGGATTTGACAGGGTCTGGGCCTAGCAAGACAAACATACCCCTTTCTTTACAATATTTTACAGTGCCTGCTTTTGCACGCTTCTTTTTTTTATGGCCCTTGTTTCGAGCACTGGATTTACTCATGCTCTGTATTTATCTTTGCTAGATTCTGGCTATGCGCCATCCCAGGAAACTTGTCCTGGCAGGCTGTTTGACTGCACTAATAGTGAGTATATTCGGAATTTTACATGCTGACCTATGGTATCCTCTCTTTTTTAACCTGTTCAATTTTTTTAACAAATAGTTTAATTGATTTAGTTACTAATTTTAGGTGATGACAGCTCTATCAGCTTCTCTAGGTTGGGCTGCACCAAATCTGGTAAGTCTATGTCAAGAAGGCAAAGAAGTTTTTCCTTTTGTGTGTGTCTGTTTGCTTTGAGGACTCGAGCATATGACACCAACATGGACATGGTTGTCAGTGTCTGGCAATGTATGCTATTTCAGGCATTATGTGCCCAATTTTTATTCGATCATAGAGACATGCAATTATAGATTAAATGCTGATTGTATTGTGCTTTGCATTGATCTGGTGCAGCTATATTCCTTTGATTTTATTTCTTATTAAACTGTTGCAGCTATTATCCTTACACTTGTTCAGTATGGTAACTAAAATGCCCTTGCGAAGTATAATGCTTGAAACAGTGATTTACACTTCCCTCAACACTTGGGGGTGGACCTTAGTGCTAGCTGTACCTTTTTATCATTTTTTCTTGAACCATTCTATAAAGGGCGTACCCTAGTGCAGAGAGCTCCCGCTCTGTGCGGGGTCTGGGGAAGGGTGTTAGTGGCAAGCCTTACCCTCTTGAATTTTTCTTTTAGCTTATAGTGATATTGCATAAAAGGGTATCAGAGAAGCTAAAAGGACAAGTTTTATAGGACGGCGATTAGACCTGCTATGTTGTATAGGTGCAGAATGTTGGCCTACGAAAAGACGACATGTTGAACAGATAAGTGTCGCGGAAAATGCGTATGTTGCGTTGGATTTGCGGTCATACAAGAAGGGATCGAGTTCGGAACGATGA
Source organism: Miscanthus floridulus (assembly GCF_019320115.1). Taxonomy (NCBI): domain Eukaryota; kingdom Viridiplantae; phylum Streptophyta; class Magnoliopsida; order Poales; family Poaceae; genus Miscanthus; species Miscanthus floridulus. The sequence goes on along the minus strand of NC_089592.1, from coordinate 62,297,535 downwards.
TATACGTGATAGATTAGGGGTAGCACTAATTGAAGAAAAACTTGTCCAAGAAGGGATCGAGTTCGGAACGATGATATACGTGATAGATTAGGGGTAAGTACTAATTGAAGAAAAACTTGTCCAACATCGATTGAGATGATTTGGACATGTCCAACGGAGACCTCCAGAGGAAGCGGTGCGTAGTGGAATCCTAAGCCAGCATAGTAACGTGAAGAGAGGCAGAGGAAGACCGAAGTTGACTTGGGTAGAGGCAATAAAATGAGACTTGAAATGATGGAATATATCCAAAGACTTAGCCTTAGATAGGAGTGCTTGGAAAACAGTTATTCACGTGCCTGAACCTTGATTGCTTCTGCTGGGTTTCAACTTTAGCCTACCCCAACTTGTTTGGGACTTAAGGCTTTGTTGTTGTTGTTGTTGTTGTTGTTGTTGTTGTTGTTGTTGTGTTATAGCGATATTGCCTTGCCCAAAAGAATGCCCGACAGTTCTGCAAGATGCTATGACTGACTGTATTATGTTGAACAGATTTCACGTAAATGGACTCATCATGTGACCACTCTGTTGTTCTTTGTATTTGGCATTTGGTCATTGTGGGAAGGCTTCAAGGAAGATGGGTACTGCTCTGCTGTTGCCTTTCAATTAACTTTTGTGCTATGTGTTTTGGTGTTTTTGTTATCAACTTGGCTAAGTGATGCAACTCTCATTTCAGAGATTCGGAAGAATTGGATGAAGTTGAAGCAGAGCTGGTTGGCAAATTTCATCATTATATTATGTTATTTTATGGACTGCATTTTGAATTACTTATTGGCAAGTTCTACCCAATTTACAGGATGCTGCCTTTAAGAGTAACAAAGGTGAATCTAAAACTATATCTAAGGTCAGTACATCAATCATATTCTCTTGCAGAATATTTTTTTCTTTCATAATTATGTGATTATCCATTTGGATGATGTGGAAAATAGAAATCATGAATGAGAAAGAAAATAGATTTACATTTCTTCTCCTATATCCTTGAAAATATTAATTTGTTATGCATTCAATGTGCCTTTACATAAATCCTACCAATTTATATGATTTTGGACTTTTGGTGTCTAGCTAGCTTATGGTTTCTTTCGTTCTTTGTATTCTCAAAAATTCCATCTGAGTAGTCTTATTTTTATTGATTTATAGTTTTGGAATAGTGGTGGGAACTATATGATGTTATCAATCATCAGTTATGACTATCTAACAGTTCAAGTACAGTTGATATAGTTGAAGCACAGTCCAAATATGTGTCCTTTTTATGGAACCTTTGGCATCAGCCTATAGGTTTTCTAGTTTTTCTAACTTCTTAGGTAGACTGTGGAAGATGGCATCTTTTTTCATCTAAAATTGACAAAGAAAAAGAAAAATAAATGAATTAAGCAATTTCTGATAGCTCATCTGCACATATGTCTTTTGTTTTCTATTGCTTGTGTAGAGAAGACATATTTTAGACTGGGTAGTTAAGAAAGCTTTGCTTATTTGGGGGCAATTTCCTTGTTATTTTGGTGTTGTAACTATAAATTAATACGAATTTAATTCTTATTTGGATTTGTAACTCAACCTTTTTTTAATATAGGCAAATGATGATACGAAGAAACAGCAAAGACCATTTCTCATGCAGTTCTTCTCACCAATTTTTATAAAGGTAGCAACTTCTTATAATATGCAAGAAATTGTTGGCAAAGGTACCATTCCTGTGTTTTATCTGAATGTTAACATTTCTTTTAATTTGTATGCTGTAGGCGTTTTCTATTACTTTCTTTGGTGAGTGGGGTGACAAGAGCCAGGTAAGTTGTATAAAAGTACTATTTATCTTCTAGCCCTGCAAATCACCTGTTGAGTCATAAATGGATGATGTTTTCGCTACATTGATGAACCTCTTGTCAGATTGCTACTATTGGCTTGGCTGCTGATGAAAACCCATTTGGTGTTGTCCTGGGTGGAATCATGTACGAGCTGCTTCTTTTACTGACCTGACTGCTCTATTTAAATGGCTTATTGTGTGTTCCCTGATAAAAAACTTCTTTCTGTGCTTAGAGCGCAAGCACTCTGCACTACTGCTGCTGTTCTTGGTGGAAAGAGCCTGGCCTCCCAGATATCTGAGAAGATGGTTGGAACTAAACTCATTCATTTTTCATACTCCTGTAAAATGTCCAACATCTAATTTGATGCTTGTCTTGTTGTAGGTTGAACTGTCAAGCGGAGTACTCTTCCTGCTGTTTGGTATCATGTCCTTGCTCTCTGGACCAGAAGGAGAATTGTAATCCCTGCTCGAAGCCTTTTTCAGCTGGCTGATTAACGTATCCTCTCCTTAGACCTATCTTATTTCAGTAGATGAATGATGGCGACGAAAGCCAGCCGTCCATGGTGAACCGGATGGTGATTCAATAGTTTAGCCGACACATTGTAAACATTTCACTCGTCCTCCATAAATAACTACAAGTTACAGAAGTCTGTAGCGATTGCATTCTGTTTGCCCAGCACGTGAATCTTTAGTAGAAGCTGCCTACAATATGATGTAAGATTCTTGTTACTGAAATTTTGTTGTCGCAATTACATGCGTTAACAAAGCTTTGTTCATGAATCAAGTACGCAGGCAAATAATATGGGGCTTAGACTACCCACAACATGAGAAAAAATCGTTGCTGAAAGAAGAGAGTTTGAGCACCGGGTCGAACCGGAGTTACAAAAACTTCTACTCGAGTAAAGTTCTTGCCTGTTGCCTCGATGCTGAGCAGCCTAGACAATTAAACAAATCTTTGTGCACAGCAGCAACACTTGAGAAAGGAAGATAATGCTGTGACTCATTGGGTTCTACTTGTACTACCAGTGTCGATGCAAACATTGCATCTCTGAATTGGTTGTTTTCATCGACGTAAGTGGCACGAGAATCTTTTCTTTGGCACCGACGACGTTGTGGCTAATCTTATAGCAGGTCTCCTTTAATATTATAAATGTTGGCTAGTTTTCTTTGGAACTTTGATTGTGGTGAAGGTAACAAAATTAGGCCAATTTTAATGGAGGTTTTATTGAAATTTCATAGGCATTAAATAAGTTGACATGGCATAATATGCATGAAGAGAGATGATAAAAGTTTCCTGAGATGAAATAAGTTTTATGAGGTGTAGTGTACTAAATGAGGCACCCTACATTTTAACTTTTATGTTACATCAAACTATTCTAACTTATGTCCTCTTTAGCCGGATTTCTTGAGGGGCTTTAGTTTTGTCTTCTTGGCTGAGGCCCTACCAAAAGCTGGCTAATAAAGCGGCTTTTCAAAGATAACATTTCATGGTTGCATACATGATATGCCCATTCGATAAAAAAAAGGAATATTTGAGGGAGGATGTAGCTATTCCAATCAGTTTGACAGTGATAGTGTTAAAATACAAATTGATATTAGGTTGATTTTTTCAGATTATTACAATTTAGGTTTAATAAATGTTACAATCGTCTGATTGGTTATTTGTTTCTGAGCTTTAAAACATGATTTTTTACTAAAATTTCTTTTTTTTACAAGGCTCTTGCATTTCATGAAGAAAGCTACAAGTTGTACTTATTGGAGTTTCTTGTCTGGAAAAAAATTATGCCTGCCAAACTATGATGATGTAGCTTTGCTAACGTATATCGGCCAGTTACATTAGAACATATTTCGGAAACTTGATGTTGATTCATGCGATGTTACTTTAAATTTTTTTGGTCCTTAGAATTTTTTGGTCCACGTGGCATGTATCGACCTTAATTTATTTATCTAATGTATTGCATTAAATTATTTTGTTCAAATCTATGAGTCCATAGCAATGCATGGGTCAATGCCTAGTTTGACTAAGTGTTAATTCGAAACAAGAGGTGTAATTTATTCCCTTTATTTATTCTTCGCTTTTGTGCTTTGAATGACAAATCTTTTCACGCAGTAAAACGGAGTAGTTTAACTGGGCCTCGCAATGTGTTAACAAGATGTGATCATGGGCGGCTTTGAATATGCAACCAGGCCATATTTCATTTCCTTTGTGAATCTGTTGGGTTGTGTAACCCAACGAACTCCATCTACTGATGGGTTGAGGCCCAGTTTTGAAGGCAGGACCATAATTTCTTCATTATATTCGGCCCCCAAAAGATATTATTTCTCTATTCCATTAGTGTCTATCCATAATAATAGAAAGAATGAAGCGTTTCTTCGTCATTTATCGCTCACAACCATGCTAGGATCTAATGGACCCAATCTTGTATACGAGTCAGTAGCATGTTCAGGCACGGTCCAAAGCCTGATTCCAAACGTGGTCCACCACTCTCACGCACCTATACGAGTTAAGAGTAGAGTGTTTAGTCATGGTGCGGAACCCACCCCGAAGCAATAAATCTCTAAGCCTCTCGTACCCATATGAGTTAGAGAGGAGGGCATCTAGGAACACTAATAGTTTGATTCTCTAATGAATTGAAACACATGACATGACCGTTGGATGAATCTCCTAGCCATAAGTCATCCACCACGCACCAACCCTAATATCTTGATGTAGTGCACGCGTATGTTTACTTGTATAAATTAAAATTGGGAGCGTTTCTTTCATATATGTTGTTCCTTCCACCCAACGATTAGTGGGCCCGAGTTGCTCTTTGCATCTCTCTCATGGACGGTTAAGACTCCAACAGCACCGTTGGATTTTATAACGGCTAGTGCTAGCGTCCGAACGTCTCGACGGACGCCTGCGTACGAACGTCCGTGGCTGTTCTCCAGTTTCCCGCTCCTACTCTGTGCCTTGTGCCCCGCTCAGTTCCGCGCTGCTCGGATGACTCGCCCCACCCACGCCGCTCGCCCACACGCGAGGCTATCTACACCCCTTTGTTTCCCCGCCGAAGCTTCAACTACCACGACGAAATGGAGGGAAGGGAAGGGAAGGGAGGGAGAGGAGAGTAAACTAGCACCCTTGCAACATTCGATCTACTTTTGAAACATTTAGATAAAATATTTGCAACATGTGTCTAAAGACAGATGACTTGAAACATGTGTCTAAAACACTGGCAAGAACACCTGAACACACTTGAAAAGCTATTGTAAAACACATGCAACATACAGATAAAACACTTGCAAACATATGTGTGAAACATAGGCAATAACCAAATAAACACACTTGCAACATATGTCTGAAAAAAACAGATGAAACATTTGGAACAGACTCTTGCAACATAGGTGTATAGACATTGCAACATATGCAACATCTCGAATCTACTTTTGCAACATCTATATGAAACACTTGCAACATACCTCTGAAACATCTAAAACACTTAAAACATACGCTTACAACATCCATTTTCCCCCTTCTTCCGTACAACATAGAGTAGAGTGGGGAACGACCACTTCTAGGCAACCGACAACCGAGGATGGTGGCGTGGCCTAGCTAGTGCTAGCTACGCCTGCGCCTAGCCTAGGCCTAACCAGCGACGACACCTCTCCTGACCGCCTAGCCACACGCAGCGGGCGGATTCCGCAGTGTAAGTGACGACACCTCTCCTGACTGCAATGAGCGGATGCTATGCTGCAGGCGAGCGACGCAGGTGGTGCGCGGAGTGGGGAAGGTGGGTGGCATGGTGGAGGCGAAGCGCAGTAGAGAGATTATTTTTTTGAAGGGGCGCGGACGAGAGCTTGGCCTAGTAGCGAGTGTGGGAGCTGCGTCCGTCCGTCTAGATGCGCTCACGAGAGCATTACCGATTTTATAAACATACTAATAGCCTAGATTATTTCAGAGAGCCACTAAGGAATAGAACAAGACCTTTTCTTCCATCATGCATTTCTTCCACCCAATGGCTTGTTGCCTAAAAAAGACATATGGGCTTGAACCCCTCCTATGCATGCCTCTCTAGTGGCCAGCTATGAATCTGCAGCACTGTTAGACTTTATGATCATCTAATGGTCTAGATTAATTTGAAGGGCACGCAATAGATACACTGAGGCACTGAGCCACCATCTACCCTACCATGTCGACACGTGGGCCCTCCTTCGTCATGTCCATTTTTTTCATCTTCCCTTGATTTGTACACCATGCAACACTCGCGATAGGCACCATAGTCTGCATAACATCCACAATGTATCCTGTGAGTATATATTACTATCTCCAAACAGTGTTGTAATATAAGGCCCTGTTCGGCTGGCTGAAAAAACGACTGATGCTAATGCTAATTTATTGTGAGAGAAAATATTGTTATTTCGCTAAAATGGTACGACTGATAAGTTCAATCGAACAGGGTCTAAGATACTACTTACTTTGGAGCTTGGAACGACAAGCTACTTTGGAGATTTCCTTTGGACGACAAAAGAACCTCAGGTCTGACGCATCGCATCACATAACTGGAAGCATCTAGTCCCCTAGTTGGGTTTTGGTGATTAATTACAATACGAGATTACTATGACTAATGTGTGTTTTGTAGAGGTAATTAAGTTAGGTCATGGTAATGGTAATTGATTGGACAATCATGGTTGTCATGCCCCTACAATGGAAATTATTTTGGTTTTTAAAGAATGGACAACAAGGTTAGGGATGGACTAGTTCTAAGTGTCATTTGGTGTTGAAGAGACACTTAGAGTAGTTTAGGACTTTGTTTTTCCTTTAGTCGTACTATTAAGATGGTTATGAACTAGGAGCTTGACCTAGGTGAGTCTAGTGGGTTAGGTGTGGTGCACACTTGTCAAATCTAGCACTAGGTAGCTCCAAAGTAGCCCTAAGATCAATTGAAGCTCAAGTGATGATGAAGTTGATGATGCAAGCCTTGCTCTCATGGTGAGAAGAACCGCCAAGATGCTAAAGAAGCTCAACAAGAATGGCGTCAAGTTTGATGGTAGGAAAAAGAAGTTCTTCACTAGCACTAGAAGGAAGCCAATCTCAGAGATGGATTGCTATAATTGTAGAGAACTTGGTCATCTTGCTCATCAATGCACCAAGCCCAAGAAAGACAAGTACAAGAAGAAGTACAAAGGCAAGAAAGATGACTCAAGTGATGAAGATAATGATGAGAAGAAGAAAAACAAGCCATACAAGAAGAAGGATGGCAAAAAGAAGGACTTCCACAAGAAGAAGAAAATGGGAAGGCATACATCGTCGGTGATTGGCTCACTGAACATTGATTCATCAAGTTGCTCATCCGATGATGATAGTGAAAATGAGAAGGTGGCTGCTATTGCGATTGACTCTTCATCATCTTTACCGACACCACCGCCATCATCCTCTATACACCTATGTCTTATGGCCAAAGGTGAACGAAAGGTATCAAATGATGATGAAAGGAGTGGTGATGACCATGCTAACGATGATGATGTGATAGTGATAGTGATGATGATGAATTTGAATCACCTTCATATGATGATCTTGTCAAATTGCTAAACCAATACACTAAGATCATTAGAAATACTAGAGCTAAGAATGAAAAGCTAGAAGCTAAGAATGATTCTCTTTTAGCTAAATGTGATATAGCGGAAAAGGCTAGTGTTGAGCTTAGAGAAGCAAATGATGCTATGTCATCCAAACTCAAGGAGCTCAAATCTTCTAAGAAAGAGCTTAAAGATAAACATGATAAACTTGAGGGGATACATAACGAGCTCATCACTAGCTACAAAATACTAAAAGAAGAATATACAAATCTCAAGATCAATCATGATAATATTGTCATCTATCATGAGTTTTTATCCAATGAGCCACATGATGCTACTAACCATATTGTTAAGATTGATATAGCCACATCATGTGATGACTTGATTATTGAGAGCATTGAGTAAGGTTCTAGTAGCAAAGGCAAGCAAGTGGTTGAGTCCGACAATTATGATGAATACATCAAGATCAAGAATGAGAATGAGAAGCTAAAGAAAGATCTTGAGAAGCTATCAACCACCAACACCATTGTGTTAGAGAACCTTGACCATGATAGTGATCTAGCTCTTGAGAATGAGAAGCTTAAAGAAGAAAACAAGAGACTCAAGAAGGAGAAGAATCATGATGAGCTCAAAGAAGAGAACAAGAAGCTCAAGCTAGAAAAAGAGCATCTTGAGACTGGGTTGAGCAAGTTTACAAGAGGACAACATCTTCAAAGTGAGCTACTCATGAACACCGTCATGAAGATGGATATAAGTAGAATTGGATACTTGGTAAATCAAGAGAAGAAGGCTCAATCTCAACAACAACAACACAAGTCAAAGCCAAAGCCAAAGAGGTATTTTGAGTGTGGACAAGAAGGCCACTTTGCCCATGAGTGTCAAACTCCACCACCACAACCCTTGCCTAAGCATGCTAGACCCTTTGCTTTCAATGCTCATTATATGCTTAGAAAGGACTCTGATGGAAAAATGAAAGTTATGTTCTTAAGACCTCCCAACAAGAATAGACCTAAGAAAATTTGGGTTGTAAAGTCACTTGTAGAGAAAGTCAAGGGCCCTCAATAAGTTTGGGTCCCTAAACAAGCTTGATCTCTTATGTATAGGTGAACTACAAGACTAGTAGAAGTCATTGGGTAATTAATAGTGGTTGCACACAACATATGACCGGTGATCCTTGTATGTTCACCTCACTAGATGAAGAAGTATATGGCCAAGAAAGAATTACATTTGGAGATAATTCAAAGGGTAAAGTGAAAGGATTGGGCAAAGTGGCAATATCAAATGATCATTCTATCTCAAATGTGCTATATGTTGCTTCATTGAGCTTCAACTTGCTATCCGTTGGACAATTGTGTGATCTTGACTTCCAATGCCTGTTTACCGAGAAGGAAGTGGTTGTATCTAAGAAAGATGATGATCAAGTTATATTCAAGGGATTTAGATACAACAACCTATATCTAGTGGATTTCACCTCCAAAGATGCTAACTTAAAGACATACATATTCACCAAAACATCACTTAGGTGGCTATGGCATAGAAGACTTGCTCATGTTGGAATGAGTTCACTCAAGAAGCTTGTGAGGAATGAATTGGTGAGAGGATTAAAGGATGTGAAATTTAAGAAGGACAAGCTTTGTAGTGCATGTCAAGCCGGCAAGCAAGTTGCAAACACTCATCCTACAAAAGCTTTTATGCCAATCACAAGAGTGCTAGAGCTCCTTCACATGGATTTATTTGGACCAATAACTTACAAGAGTTTGGAAGGAAATCTTTATTATCTTGCGATTGTTGATGACTACTCAAGATATACATGGGTGTTCTTCCTTCATGATAAGATCGAGGTTGCTTCATGCTTCAAGAAGTTTGCCAAGAGAGCACAAAATGAGTTTGAAGTGAAGCTCAAGAAGATTAGAAGTGATAATGGAAAAGAGTTTGACAACACAAACATTGAAGCCTATTGTGATGAAGTTGGGATCAAGCATGAGGTCTTCGCAACATACATGCCTCAACAAAATGGTGTAGTTGAGAGAAAGAACCGAACACTTATCACTCTTGCAAGAACAATGGTTGATGAGTACAACACACCCAAAACTCTATGGGTGGAAGCTATCAACATCGCATGTTATGCATCTAACCGCCTATTCCTTCAAAAGTTTCTTGGCAAGACACCTTATGAGTTGCTCAATGGGAAGAAGCCGGACATTTCCTTCTTTAGGGTGTTTGCTTGGTTCCAAATGCTACATCTACAAGAAGCGCCAACACCTAGGGAAGTTTCAAAGACATTGTGATATTGGTTTTCTTGTTGGTTACTCATCAAAGTCCAAAGCATATCGTGTATTTAATCATGCCACCGGCTTGGTTGAAGAACTATATGATGTGGAATTTGATGAATCTAACGGCTCCTAAGGAGCACATGAGAATCTTAATGATGTAGGTGATGAACCATTGAGGGAGGCTATGAAGAACATTACAGTTGGAGACATCAAGCCTAAAGATGATGAATATAATGTACAAGTGATTGATCCACCTTCTTCATCAGATGTGCCACAAGATGGTGATAAAGATGGGAGAGTAGAAAATAAAGATACTCATGTCTCTCATGATCAAATGGTGGCATAAGCACAAGATGTTGATGCTCCACAACCTCCCCCTCAAGTGGTTGATAGAAGAAACTCACCTCTGCTACAAGCTCATCCATAAGATCTCATCATAGGGAGTCCATCAAAGGATGTAATGACTTGATCTCAAAAGCTTGCTTTTTTATTGAACATCACTCTTTTGTCTCTTGTGTTGAACCTAAGAATGTAGAAGAAGCTCTTCAAGATTCTGATTGGATCAATGCCATGCATGAAGAGTTGAACAACTTCACTCGTAATGAAGTTTGGACACTTAAAGAGCGACTACAAGATGCAAGAGTCATTGGAACAAAGTGAGTGTTCCACAACAAGCAAGATGATCAAGGCATTGTTGTGAGGAATAAGGCAAGACTAGTTGCAAAGGGGTTCTCTCAAGTTGAAGGGTTGGATTTTGGAGAGACCTTTGTACCTAGTTGCAAGACTTGAAGCCATTCGTATCCTCCTTACATATACATCACATCATGATATGAAACTATATCAAATGGATGTTAAAAGTGTATTTTTAAATGGCTTTATTAATGAACTAGTCTATGTTGATCAACCTTTTAGGTTTGAAGACCCTAGATATCCTAATCATGTTTATAGGTTGTCCAAGGCACTATATGGGCTTAAGAAAGCCCCAAGAGCATGGTATGAATGCCTTCGGGACTTCCTTATTGAGAAGGGCTTCACCATTGAGAAGGTCGACACCATACTATTCACCAAGAATCTTGATGAGAGATCTTCATTTGTCAAGTATATGTTGATGATATCATCTTTGGATCATCAAATGAAGATTCTTTCAAAGAGTTTAGTGAATTGATATCGAAGGAGTTCGAGATGTCTATGATTGGAGAGCTTACATTCTTTCTTGGTTTTCAAGTCAAGCAAATGAGAGAAGGGATTTTCATCTCTAAAGAAAAGTATACCAAGGATCTTCCCAAGAGGTTCAATATGGATGAATGTAAGCCAATCATAACACCAATGTCATCCAATGGACATCTCAACCTAGATGAGGAAGGTAAAACGGTTGATCAAACTCTCTACCGCTCTATGATTAGTAGCTTGTTGTATTTAACCGCATCTAGGCCCGACATCATGTTTAGTGTGTGTATGTGTGCTAGATTTCAAGCTAATCCTAAGGAAGCTCATTTGATTGCTATTAAAAGAATCCTTAGGTATCTTAAGGACACACCAAGCATTGGCCTTTGGTATCCCAAAGGAGCTAGATTTGAATTAGTTGGCTATTCCGATTTAGATTATGCTGGTTGCAAAGTTGATAGAAAAAGCATATCCGGAGGGTGCCATTTTCTTGGTAGATCACTTGTGTCTTGGTCCTCCAAGAAGCAAAATTGTGTGGCTTTGTCCACCACCGAAGCAGAATACATTGCCACAGGTGCTTGTTGTGCATAAATACTTTACATGAAGCAAACTTTGCTAGACTATAGTGTAGTTCTAGAAAAGGTATCACTTTTGTGTGACAATAAGAGTGCGGTAAAGCTTGCTAATAATCTGGTTCAACACTCTCGCACCAAGCACATAGATATCCGCCATCACTTTCTTAGAGATCATGTTGCTAAGAATGATATTTCACTAGAAGGTGTAAGGACCGAGGATCAATTGGCGGATATCTTCACTAAACCGCTAGATGAGGCTACATTTTGTCGGTTGAGGAATGAGCTCAATGTGCTTGATTTTAGCAACTTCACTAGAAAATGAGCTTGTGTTGTCCCTTGTATTGCATTGTAATATATAACATGTTTACTTTTTGGTAATACATTTAGGGCTTGTCTAACATGGTTAAGATAACCGCCGAAAAGCGTGTGAAGAAGCTTAACCTTGGATCAAACTTGACAAGTAACTAGAATTACTTTCAAGTATTGCATTGCATATGCATGAATGTTGTTTTGTCGTTTCTCTTCAATCACCCATTTATTGCCTATTTTTTTAATAAAAAATTATAGCCTAAGGCAAAATACTTTAAAAATTTGAGGGTTTGAGAGAGGTCACTCATATCAGTCCCTATTGGTATTTATTTGGGTCTTATTGAAGTTGAGACTTAATTGGGAATAGGCAGCACGAAGGAATATTGAAGATTTGCTGGAAAAGAGTGACCAAACACTACACTGGACTCTGAAGTCTAGCATCTGGTCAGTTCATAGGAGGTGAACCGTTGCTACGAAGGAGTGACTGGACGTTGATACAGTACCTTCCTTGTGTCCGGTCAGATGACGTTCATACGTCTGGTCAAGCGAAGTAGAAGATCTAAGGATCGGCTAGACTCAGGCTGCGTCTGATCAATGGTGATCGGACACGTTCGGTCACGAATCGAGGGGTTTTGGACCTCTCCGGAGTCGACCGGACTCTGGGTAGCAGCGTCCGGTCATTGCCACCGGAGCATCCGGTCAGTAGAAAACGTTTGGATTGCGGATTCTTTTTTCCTTTCCTTATCCAACTCGTGGGGGCCACCATATAACATCGCCATGGTTTGACCTAATCTGCACCCGCAACCACCCACACCGACATCGTTGCCGCCCCCAAGCCGCCGCGCTCCCATGCCCGCTCCACTTGCCCTGCAGCTGCATCTCCACGCATTGAAGCACCGCGTCTTCCTCGCCGCATAAACGCCGCGCCACCTACTGCACTGCCGCGCTCGCGCTGCTCTCGTGCCACCGCATGTTCCTGTCCCGTGCTGCTCCCATGCCAACCACACTCACACCACTGCTCCGCACGAACATGCCGCTCCCGCATTACCATGCCCTAGCGCCGGCGTGCTCATGCATTAGCTAGCGCCAGCCTGCCCTAGCCACCGCACCATGCCTTGCTCCCTGCCACCGTGCCAACATCACCAGCGCCACGCACCCTAAGCCCTAGCACCTCCATTGCCGAGTCCAGTGCCGCATTGCTGTGTTGAACCCTAATCTGCTGTTGTCGATTTCGGTGGTGCCCCACGACTCTTTCCTCTATTAATTCGTCACCGGGTCATCTAATTTTGTTAGGTAGCAAGCCCTCGCTTCCAATTTCATATCTATTGCTTGCTTCTTAGGGTTTCGTATCTCTAGATGTATATTGAAATTATTCATATATCCAATCTATTCCATCGTGCAGCGAGTCGGTGTGTTTGAGATCACTTTGGCAGTTGTCAGTCAACTTGGGGCCAAGCCCATGAGTATGGATCGAGGCCAAGCCTCGCGAGTGGCAGTGATAGTTGGTTCTTATCTGTGATAGTTGTTCTTTTCAGCTTCATCAATGACATGTGTCAAGAACGCCAGAGGTGGTCCAGGTGATGAGGATCCGAGGCCTCCACCTCGCTTGCCTACTGAGGTAAAAGGCAAGTCAAAGAAGACCATCATGAAGAAGAGGAAGTTTGTAGATGCTAATACAGCGAGAGCAGCAGCAGTGGTAGCCGTCGTAGAGCATGTAGAGAGAGGAGGTGCTCGGAGTGGTGTTGTCATTGCAGATCAGCTTTCACCAGCACAAAGGGTAGCCATTGAGCAGGTTGAGCGTCATCATGGTAGTCCAGCTGGGACTGTCATGCTTGAGGGACGGTGTGTTGTTTTGGAGGAGACTCAGTCTCAAGGGGAGCCATAGTAGCAGACACAGCCACTAGTGTAGTCAAAGGGTGCTGAGCAGACTTAGGAGGGAGAGCAGACAGAGGAGACAAAGTAGGCACCTTAGCAATAGTTACGCTGCTCTGGTCATACTCGTACCTAGGTGACACCGAGGCTAGAGATGCAGAGGAGGGTTTCTCGTCTAGCCTCCTAGACCATAGGGTCCGCCTCTAGTGACTCATCTAGATTTGAGGGCTGCCACGGCCAAGCAGGTGCAACTAGCTTAGGTTTGTTCAGTTCGAGGACTAGTTCCCACCAAGGAGGTATGAGCAGTGCTTCAGAGGGTTTCTATACACCACTGCAGAAGGATTTCTATAATGCTTATTTGAATAGTGGTGTGACTTTTAGATCTTAGAGAGTATGCTCTATTGAGGCCATTGTAGCAGTAGCTAGAGAGCAGATCCGCCCGCATCTCTCTTACTTGTTAGGGCTGACAGACTTACTTAGGACGGACAGACAGATATGTTCCATCTTGAGTCCTTGAGTTCTACGCTACACTTTGGATTGACCCAGCTCATAGGTTCATACACTTTGCATTCAGAGGTCATGACTATAGGTTGATAAGCTTTAGGGTCAGAGAGATCCTTAGGTTATAGGAAGTCACCCATCCAGCCTTCACAAGGTTTGCTATGGTCATACGGAGCCTCCTAGACACCCTCACTGACGGTCTCGTGCCTCCCATAGATCTCATTCGACCTTGCTTCACAGAGCCATTCGGCGAGGGGTCGAAGCAGGACACCCTAGGGATCTTATTCCTATAGTGAGACTGCTAGATACTATCATGAGGAGGACCCTACTACTGAGGATGGGATATTGTGAGGGATTGACTCGCATATAGTTGTGGCTACTGAACTCCCTGATCTAGCAGACTACATTTGATGTATGGGATGTCATTCTTTCTGAGATGGTGGATACACTTGTAGAGGGATTCAGAGGACATAGATAGCTACCATATGCTCACTGGATCACATTTCTGATTCATAGGGCAGTCATAGTGAGTCCTCCTGAAATGTTGGCAGAGTATTCATGAGCTACTATAGAGTTTCTAGCATATAACATGACTCAGATGCTCTGCCACCATGCAGCGAGGACAACTAGCTAGCCACGCTAGTCGCCTAGAGGTGCCAGAGTCTGTAGCCCAGTAGGATGAGATCATTAGGGGCATTACAGCGACAAAGGAGGAGGAGCTAGATGCATAGCAGGAGGCTATAGTTGAGAGTGATCCTAGTGATAGCTCAGATGATGATTATCAGACCATTCCTCTGATGCCTCCATGATGATATCATGGTGAGGCTAGTGGCTCCAGCTCAGCTCCACAGGCACCAGTAGATAGACCCCGCTCTACTTGCTATTTTTGAGCGGATGAGGTAGGATCAGGCTTGCGAGGCCTAGAAGATAGCAACTGCTCTAGCATAGGTTTAGGCTAGATAGGATGAGTTCCAGCGATAGTAGTAGGCTATCCAGTAGTAGCATGCCATACAGTAGCAGCAGCTCCTTATTCAGCAGTAGTTACTTAGGTTTATGCAGCATGTTGTTACTGCTATTGGGGCTCCATCCATCACAGCTTGCACCTCAGCTCGGCTAGCCTGCCACCACTTCATAGACTCTAGTTGTATAGCCTAGTGGGCTTTAGAGTCAGGGACAGCCAGCTACCTTGTTCGCTTCACCTATAGAGCAGGTGTCCCTAGTGGTTTGCTTCGCCAGTGCCAGCCCAGGGTCTTTCATTCACACCTTTACATACGGGCTTCACACCGGCTCAAACTTCGTCGCTGCTTGTGACTGACACCCTAGTTTCCTAGAGCCTTGGTGCTACCTTTAGTGAGTTGACATGGCAGCCTACACTGCCAGATCTATATGTCCCTATACCTACCACTGTTGCTCTAGTCACTAGGACTATAGAGACGCTCCCTTCATCAGTTGCCTCATCAGAGCCACCTGCATCAGTGATACCTGCAGAGTCACAGGCTGCACCAATCCTAGATCTAACCCAGACCACTTTAGCGTCACTTCCAGTGATAGAGGGTCCGACTGCTTAGAGCTTAGGATCAGATGATGATGCTACCAAGTTCTAGATCGCTCATCGCACCTCAGCGCCCGACTCATCCGCTGCTGCCCCACCGATAAACCCTTAGGTTTTGGTGCTTGATGCCAAAGGGGGAGAGGGATCGAGTATGATAGACATAGGGGGAGCAATATATCTAGGGGGAGCTTATCTATTATATTTGGCTTTTTATGTGTGATACACTATTATGCATTCATGTTTACTTTCATGCATCGAACTATATACATATAAGTGTGATATTTATGTGATATGTGACATATGTGCTCTCTACTTTGATTTATTTATATGCCATGTCACTTGGTTATGCTCATTTGCTTTGCTTTCATGTTTTACTCTGATGCAAATGAGCTTTATTTCTTGTACTTATGCTTATTTCATATCTATTGAGTACATCATGTTGGCTTGGGTCATATAAGCTTCCCTAACTCTTTTGTTCTTATTGTCAAAAGCTTATTTAAACCAAGCATATTGAAAACCTCATCTCTTTTACATACTCAAGGTTGTATTGTCATCAATCACCAAAAAGGGGGAGATTGAAAGCATCTAGGCCCCTAGTTGGGTTTCGGTGATTAATGACAATACGAGATTACTATGACTAACGTGTGTGTTGTAGAGGTAATTAAGTTAGGTCATGGTAATGGCAATTGATTGGGCAATCATGGTTTTCATGCCCCTATGATGGAAATCATTTTGGTTTTTAAAGGATGGACAACAAGGTTAAGGATGGACTAGTTCTAAGTGTCGTTTGGTGTTGAAGAGACACTTAGAGTAGTTTAGGACTTTGTTTTTCCTTTGGCCGTACTATTAAGGGGGCATGAACTAGTAGCTTGACCTAGGTGAGTCTAGTGGGTTAGGTGTGGTGCACACTTGTCAAATCTAGCACTAGGTAGCTCCAAAGTTGCCCTAAGATCAATTGGAGCAAACTTCATTCACATATGATTTCGAGTTGGAAGTGAATGGAGGGTCAAATATTGACCGAACGCTAGTTCTGATGTGATCGAACGCTGACGCAGAGTCCGATCAGTTCATTTGATCAAGGTGAAGTTGTCTGGTTGTGATCGGATACTGAGTGAAATATGACCGAGTGCTCGGTGCTAGAGTCTGGTCAACTATAGTAAGGTTCCAGAGAGGGAGAATCCTGATCAGACATGTCCGGTCAGTGCTGACCAAATGCTGGTCAAGTTCTGGCTACTGACCAGATGCTGAGCAGCAAAGTGATCGGACATTGGGTGCTAGAGTCTAGTCAACATCAGTAAGGTTCCAGAGAGCAGTTTTTGTGACCGAACACATTCAGTCAGTGCTGACCGGACGCAGGTCAGAGTCCGATCACCACTTAATGGCTTTGTGGTGGGGAGAACTGACTGGAGCGTCTGGTCACCCCACAGAGGCACATAACGGTTCGTTTTGAATGAGGGGGTATAAATACTTCCTCTATTCACTCAAGGGAGTACTCCTGCCCATTTCAATAGCTGAGAAACACCCTTGAGAGTGCCAAGGAGAGCAAGAGCCTAGTGAGGTGATTGAGATTTGAGAATCCAAGATTAAGGCCTCATTAGTGAAAAGAGAGTAGCAAGTGTGCATCCAGCCATCTCATTATGCTTGTTGTGGTCAAGTGAGAGTTCTTGCTTATTACTCTTGGTGATTGCCATCACCTAGATGGCTTGGTGGTGATTGGGAGTTTGGTGATCATCCGGCAGAGCTTGTGGATGACCCAACTCAAGTTGTGAGCGGTTGTGGGTGATTCACCGTGATGGAGTGTCGAAGAATCAACCTGTAGAGAGCACTTGATCCTTGCATGAATCAAGGGGGAGCTACACCCTTGCGTGGATGCTCCAACGAGGACTAGTGGGGAGTGGCGACTCTCCGATACCTTAACAAAACATCGCCGCGTTCCTTCTCCACTCTTTACTTTGAGCATTTACTTTTGAGCAATTCAATTCTTGTCTTTATATTCTTAGAATTGTCATGCTAGAGTAGGATTGGAACTTAGGATGCTAAACTTTTGTGCGATAGATCATTAGAATCTCATTCTAGGCATAAGGGGTGAAGTTGGCTAAGTGTAGGGTTTAATTATCGCAAAGTATTTTAGAATTAGCCCAATTCACCCCCCCTCTTGGCCATCTTGATCCTTTCAATAACAAAAAGTAATAAATTGATATTATCTTATAGGCCATGTAGTGCCACGTAATCTTGAGTTGATTTATTTTAGATAACATGTACTCCCTCCATCCAGAAAAGAATGAAACTACGGGTTACGTGCCGGTAAAATTAGTTCATGTTTGACCACATTTCTAGCGAATACTATTCACATTTATGGCTGTAAAATAATTTATTATGAAAATATATTTCGTAATTAATCTAATGATATTTATTTGATATCATAAATGTTGATATTTTTTATCTATAATTGATCGAACTTAAGATACCAAACCAAGATATTGTGCTGGAATTGCACTCTTTTCTGGAAGGAGGGAGTACATCAAATTGTCTTTTGAGTTATCTCATAATAACATACAATTTCTTTATTTGTCCATAGAACAAAAGGAATTTTGTAAGTCATATGGCAGAAATAATTCATATAATGGTGCAAAATTAGTCTAGTCCTAAGTTTGAACTTACGTGATAGTTGTTTCATGAAACAATGATCTATCATGATGAGGACATCCCAACCATGCATGCTAGCTCAAGTCCAAAAGATACAAATCAAGGACCACTTACAAGAAGCCGTGCCAAGAAACTACAAGAGCAGGTGAATTTATTCCTAACTGATTGTAATTTTAACACTTCTGAGAATGTTATACTACCTAAATGTCATATCTTAATGATGCTTAGGTTTACACATGAAGACGTGGAAGGCACATGGCCGAAGGATCAAGACACGGTTCTACAAAATAGCTCCGTTGGAAAAGTAACATGGGCAGACGACCGGAGCCAGGGAAAAGTAACGCGGATGACAAGTAACACGGACGGACGACTGGACCCAGAAAAAAAGTGAAGGTCAATAGTCTGGCAGGGGCAGAATTTGGTATAGCTTCCCATGTAAAACTTTACTAATCTACAAAGTTTCGTGGTGCATGTTGCACATGATTGGAAAGCTCTTCGAGACTACTTTCACACCCAACAAACGGTTCATCATTTGGACTTTCCAATAAGGAGTTATGGCCAGATTAGTGGATGCTACTCTGGAGGCCAACAGTCAGGCGAGGCCACTTCGGGTATCCATCTTGTGGTGACCTTTCACATAGCCTATCTTCAGAAACTGCATTTCGTTTTCACACCCAACTAGGAGGGTTGTTCCTAATATAAATATCTCCTACCTCTATGCTATTAGAAAACTTTTCATGAATTGATAAACCCCTCATATTGCAGCTGAGTTGCTTAGTGCCTTACTCAAATCTTTGTTCTTCCTTGTTCTTCTTAGACCTATGAAGAGATCCCTCTGGGTTCCTCTAGTTTGTGTTGTACGGTTTTCAGTATAGGCTACATCGTTTTGTGTGGATTAGTTCTGGATTGTGGTTCTGCGATCGTTCAGAGATCGAGTCAAAGTCTTCATGGTTTCGGTGCCTCTCTCCCCATTGCTTGGTCGCATCCAACCTTTGTTAGGTATAAAGCTAGTTATCCCGCTGTTCGCAGCAAGTTATCTTTGATTGATGACCTACTGTCGTGAAGATCAAGCCACCCTAAGGAGGTTTCTTACCAACTGGTATCAGAGCTTTCGGTGTCACGGTAGGTCTCACCATCATCCATATATTTACCTTTGATTTATCCATCATTTGTTACTATTTTTGTTCATCTCCTAAAGTCCACTGAAAAAAGCCACAAAAATCCTATAGCCTTTTGGCGGTACTGCTACCTTTGTTTTGTTTTGTTCATCAAGTTGCTAGTCACCATCTTCATATATTTTGTGTTGTATTTCATTTGTTATCTACACCTCTGTTAGTATAAAAAATTCAGAGAAAAATGATGAAGTCAGAAACAAAAGAAGAAAGAATAGAATAAAAAAAGAGAAGAGAAAAGAAGTTGTAGGGGGTTGTGTTGCGGTTTACTTTGCTACAAATTTTAGTTTACATATTCAAGTTGGTGGTAATCTCAATAGCAGCAACTTCATATCTTTTGAACACATCGAACCACTTGGTTTGCAGTACTGTAGCCTGCCTTGATTAGACACCTATAGCTCCACCAAAATCTGAAACTGTTACGACTCATAATCCTTGCGACTTCTCAATCACTTCTATTGAACTACTACACAAGCACACTCAATGTCCTTGAGAACAAGCAAGAGCATTGGTAAGTAAGAGGTGAGGTTGTGTGATTCCACAAATTTACCTATTCCACTTTTCTTGCATAAATGCTAAGATGGCAGAATCTAATTCGAGTATTCGTGGTGGTTGACATGGAAAAGAAGAACCACTGATATCACGAGCTGAGTTACATCAATTTAAAAACTTGTTGTTGAATGCCATGGAGAGGATGTTCAATGAACATCTTCCTACAACGGGTGGTCAGGCACCACAACAACATAGGTTGATCAACTCTCGTGGTGGTCTCTTTGGCCATAGTAGACAATAAAAAACCCATGTGAGAAGGAGTGCCACCAACCAAAATTGAGTGTGAGAGTTCAAAATGAAAAGATAAGAGATTCCACCATATGTGAGGAGAGCCACAAAATTCTATGGGAGGGATATACACAAAAATTGAGCGAAAAGAAGATAAATCATGTGAGGAATTATTTATTACTAACATAATAATACCTTCTTCTAGTCTTGTTCCTTGTGTGATGCAGATGCATGAAGGAAAAGATGTGGTGGATTATGACCAGCCCCCAATATTCGATGAGGAAGATCAAGTGATGGCCATGGACAGCAATACATATGCATGTGTTGCTTCACAAGATGTTGAAGTGATTGTGCATCAAAACCCATATGAGAATGAGAGCCACATAGCCAAATTGAGAGAGAGTGAAAACAAAAGTGAGTTGTGTGATTCCACCCACTGTGACGTTGAGAGTATCAACAATGCGAGTGTGAGGGATACAACAAAGAAAAATAGAGAGTTAGAATGCAAGTCATGTGAGGATATTTTTTAAACTAACACTCTCATTTCTACTTCTAGTGTTGTCTTTCCAAATGTGCAGGTTTGTAATGAGAATAAGAAAGAGATGGCTGCTCATGATGACTCCATACTTGTTGAGAGAAGTGAGAAGGTTGCCATTCATCCGAATCCAATTGTGTGCTGCCCAAAACATGAACCATAATGAGGAAAGTGGTAAGATTTCAGAAGCATCATCCATGATACTTGCACTACCACAATGTCTGAAAGGTAATGAAAATAATTCAGATCTAAGTTTGCAAAATAAAATTATGAGTATTTGTGATGATATTACTATTTCAGTGATAGAACATAATCAAAACCTTCGTGCTGATTTGACTGAAGCTCATGTTGATACAAGTGTTGAATTTAATTTTGATGAGAGTCTTTGTGCTTTGAATGATCCTTGCAACACTTTATATTTCGGCAAACTTCACCTTGTTCAGTTGACTACATGTGCTGATTTATTTGCAAAGATATCTCCTACTGGATGTTTGTGTTATACTATACTTAACATGCCTATCGATATTGATAAAATGCTTGAGAAAAATTCTGAGATAACATCCGTGAGATCTTTGAATACTGCTCATAGCTGCAAGTTTACATTTGTTTTGATTGGAGAACATGTTGTAGATACCTTCCATGTTCATGCAATTTATGTAATATGTGACAAGCTTGCTAACTTAGAGTAAAAAATGTTAAGTGAAAACAAAGTGATAAATCTCTTTAGATGGAACAATTCCTTGATGCTTGTGATTTTGAACAATTAATGTTGTCACCATGTTCATACCATCCACTGAAAGACATAAATCATGTGCAAAGCAATGCCTGTACACACAAAAGTTGTTCATCCACATCCTAGAGCATTGAGTTTGAAACGTATACTTCTAAACCCTTGAATAAATTGTGCCAAAATAATTTTTGGAATGCCATGAATGCTCAACATTCATTTGATGAAAAGCTTGATCTTGCAAGGATGAAATATGATAACATGAACCAAATGATTGGGTTAGAAGAAATTTTTGTGCTCCCATCTTCGAAGCTATTTGCAGGTTCATCAAAGTTGAGAGAATGTTTCTTACTAGGAAAAGGAAATAATATGAATATGAATCATGAAGGAACAAATGAACAAAACAAAATAAAAGATTATTGGAATTATCATGTACATCCATCCTCTATTTTGTCTAGTATGTTTTCAGGTAAACAAAAGTTAGGGACGACTTTTCTTAAAGGGAGGGAGGATGATGAGACCATGCCAAGGCAATCAACATTCACCATTTGTTCTAAGCATCCATTTAAGGTGAAAGCTATACTTAATTTCAAATCATTTAGGTTTCCACCTACTTGGCTACTACTTGGTTTATATGATTAGATTCAAACACCTTGCTATGATGGAAGAAGAAGATCGTGATGTTATTACAACACTACAAGTCTATGGTAGAACTGCCTAATCTAATGCCTCCTAGGAGTAATAATCTTCCATTAGACACTAAGTACTCAAGGGAGGACACTAAATTACATTGAGCACACCCCAAGGGAGAACCCGAGAATCCACATTATAAGGAAAATGAACCCTAGGCCCATTTACTTTGGATTTTGGTGTTTGATGAACAACACAACCAAGTTGGACTAATGAATTTGCAAGTGATTGTTTTGTAGTTCAATAGGGTGCAAGACGTGACTTGGACGAAGGCGATGTGATGATCTAATGATCAACACCATAAGCAAGACCTTAGGAGTACAAGAGAAGACCCAAGATATCAAGCAAAGCCCAAGCACGAAGATAGGAACCAAGCCGTACAGAAGATCACAAAGAAACGAGCACACAGAGGTGACTGGACGCTAGACCGGACGCTGGAGGAAAGTGGCCGGATGCTCCAATCAAGAGGCTTGGTAATAGCAGGCGTCAGCAGCAGCGACCAGACGCTAAGTACTAAAATCGACCGGATGCACCGATGGTACTGTTCATCTTCACTAGCAACATATTCAGTACTGACTGGACGCTGGTAGCAAATGGACTGGACACAGAACTGCAGCATCCGATCGAGTATAGAAAGGTTCCAATTCAGCAAAATTGTGACCAAACGTGTCTGATGGCATCTGACCAGACATTGGCAATGTCTGATCAGTTGATCGTAGCTCTAATGGCCAAGACGATCAGATGCGACCGGTCATGATGTGATCAACGTTCGGTCAGTAGTAGAAAAGTGGGATTTCGTCCCCAATGGCTACTTTCTCAGTGGAGCTTATAAATAAACCCCCCAACCGACCATTTGAAGTGTGTGGAGCTTAGGAAACATATCAAGGGTGTTGATACACCATTTTAGTGATCTCCACTTGCATAGTGCGTAGTGATTCATTAGGTGATTAGCGTAGGTGCTTTGGGAAGTGCTTAGGTTGATTAGACCACCACTTATGCACTTGCTCTAGGTTTAGGCCTAGTGTTTAGTGAGGTTTGCATGCCTCTTATCACTCGGTGCTTGCGCGCATCATTGTTGTATATCGGAGGGGCTTGTAGTCTTGTGAGATCACACCAACCACGGTTGTGGTGTGGCTGCCACCGTGTACCAAAGGGAACAAGGCTCACTGTGTTTTGGCCGGAAGCTTGATAGTGAAGATGGTGGGGAGCATCCAGGAGAGGCTTGCCCGAAAGCATGTCAGAGACCCACTTACGCGTGGGGAAGGCCCGAGGCTATCCATGGAGTTACCCGACCGGGAGCTTGGCCCTTGCGAGGTATTCCTTGTGAGGGGCTCTAATGAGGACTAGGGGGAAGCTTGCGTGCTTCTCGATACCTCAATAAAAATACCATAGTCATCGATGGGAGTTTGCATATCTCTACCTTGCTCTTTTAGCTTCTGCATTTGCATTGATTGTATTACTCCTTTTGCGGTAGAGATAGCAACACACTAGAAAAACCATAGTTGCACATTTAGATAGTTTATCTTTTGCATAGGTTTTGCTATGGTTAGTAAAAGAGGCCATAAATTAGAAGTAGAGTTTTAAGTTACCTAATTCACCCCCTCTGCTCTTAGGCGTCACGGTCCCCTACAAGTGGTATCAAAGCAGGTTGGCTCAATTTAGACCTTTGGCTTAACCGCCGTTGAGCCGACGCTATTTAGAGTGATTGGGATGGATACGTCTAGGCCTCCACACTTTGATAGCACTAACTTCCCCTATTATAAAGCTAGAATGGCTTGCTACCTTGAGGCGGTTGATTTGGGAGTTTGGAGAGTCACTCATGATGGGATGAAACTCATTAAGAATCCCGATAAACCCACAAAGAGTGAAGAAAAGGAAATACATTTCAATGCCAGAGCTAAGAATTGCTTGTTTGAATCTTTTAGCATGGATGTGTTTAACCAAGTGTTCACTTTGAATATAGCACATGAAATTTGGTTAAAACTTCAAGAGCTCCATGACGGCACAAGTAATGTCTGTGAGCAAAAACATTGTCTAGCTAAACAAAATTATGATTCCTTTGAAATGAATGATGATGAGCTTGTTTGTGATATGTATTCTCGTTTGAATCTAATTATCAATGAGCTCTATTCTATCGGATTAACAAAGCTAGATGATGTAGACATCATGAGGAAGATCATCTCTGTGCTACCATAAAAGAAATATGCAAGCATCATCACCATCCTTCACAACATGGAGGACTTGAGCACCATGACCCCGGCCATAGTCATTAGCAAGATAGCGGCATTTAAAATTAAATGCAAGATGGGCCAAGAAGAAGCCTCTTCATCAAGGAAAGGCAAAGCTCTCGCTTGTAGTGAGAAAAAGAAGATGAAGGGCAAGCAAGTTGAGACAAGCTCAAGCTCAAGCTCCTGAAGTGAAGATGAAGAAGATGATGATGATGATGAAGATTCAAGTGATGATGATCAATCTTCCTCCTCCACCTTCGACCTTGATGAAGAATCAATCAAACTTATCAATAAGGTGGAGAAGATGATCCAAAGGCTCAATATCAAGGGTGTGCCCATCCAAATTCAAGATCTCATTTTCACCAATCAAAGAAATGAGCAAAAAAGAGAGGATGCTATGGATATGGCGAGTTGGGACACTTTGTGGAAAGGTTGTCCAAACAAGCCCACACCCGAGACAAAGAAGAACACATACAAGAACCAAGCCCTCACATCAATAAGGTCATGGGATGATTCTTTAAGTGAAGAAGAACACCATCACAAGAGGCGAGGCTGCAAACACTCATCATCAAGCTCCTCTCATATGTGCCTTATGGCACAAGGTAACAAAAGCTCATCCTCTAGTGAGAGTGATAGTGATGATGAAATGTCTTCTTATGATGAAATTTTGCAACAAAACCTTAATTATGCTAAAGTTTGCACTAGTCAACAAAAGAAGCTCGAAAAATTAAAAGAAAAGCTAGATAGTTCACAAGAAGCATACAAAACCTTGCTTAAACAATATGAGAACTTTGCTAATCTCAATGTTGAACTATCCACTCAAATTGAGCAACTTGAGGCTAGTGCAATAACAAATGCATGCACAATCAATGATGAGCAACTTGTAAAGAAAAATGAAAAATTAAAAAAAAGTTAGCTAGCTCACAAAATGCTTATAAAAGTTTGCTTGCTAAAATGGAAACTATGTGCAAAAATTGTGATGAGCTAACTAATAAAGTTGTTAATCTTGAAGCCATTAGTACAACCCCCTCCAAGGCATCTAAAAAGAAAAGTACTATCTTTAACATGTCTAAAAAGGATGCCTCTACTTCTTGTAACAATTTATGTTTAGACTCACCCTTGTGCAACCAAGTTTGTGTTGAGAAAGTTGTTGTAGATACATGCACACAAGAGGTTGCAAAGGAGAATGAGCAACTCAAACAAGAAGTAGCTCGCCTCACCAAGGACTTGACTCAATTGAAAGGCAAGGCGAAGCAAGCCCAACTTCATCAAGATAACACCATCAAGGGAGTGAAGAAGCTTGATGAAGGACAAACCATAGTTTGCTACGTGTGCCACAAGGAAGGTCACAAGTCCTATGAATGCAAGGTGAAGAATGGGGGAGGAGCAAAGAAGAAAGAGAAAAAGCAAACAAGCAAGCTCTCCAACACCTACACCAACAAGGTGGACAAGAAGGCCTCCACACCTTATCTCTTGAAGAAGAAGAAAAATGATAAGGTGGTGGCCATCAAGGTGAACAAGCAAGACAACAATAGGGTCAAATGCTTTTGGGTGCTAAAGAAATCATTTCCAACATGAAGAGCACCAAGAAGGTTTGGATCCCGAAAGGAAAGTGAGAAGTCCAATGGACTTCGGGGAATTTGGAGACTTGGCAAAGTATGGATGCATTTCATGGGGTGCATCATGATGGACAAAATCATTGCCAAGTGGGTTAGTGAATACTATGGGCCCAAATTCTCCTTTCCATGTTAGGTAACTAGATTCAATTTGCTTCAAGTGGTACTAGATTTAATTTCCTACAAGTGGCATTTTTAAGCATCTAGTTACTCTTCATGTCTAGGTTTGCATTTGCATGCTTATATCTTTTGACATGCATACACTAGGTATATCTTATGGTAGGCTTGCTCGGTTTTATTCTTAACCCTTGGAGCAAACCTATATGGTTTAAAATTGTTTAGGAGCATGGCACATAGCTTGTCTTTTGATTGTTCATCTAATATGTGCCAAAGTCCAAATTGTAGATAATTTCTCCCGAATATCGCCTTTGAAAATGACTCTCACATTCATGTGATGTCATCTTTCAAGTGGTATTTTTTATTCTAAAATCAATGTGCATGTTTCCTACAAGTATTCCATACTTGTGTGCACAAATTTAGGGGGAGGTTACTCTACAAGTTGGATGCTTTGAGACTAATACCTTTTCAAGCTTATCATGTGTGTAGTAGTCTCATTGCAAGGAAAATGGAGTCCCCAGAGTTAAGCATCATACTTCAAATATCCACCACCTATTGCAAGTGGTAGAAATCAAATTGGTTTCCACATGTGGTATTTCTAAACCAATATCATCATGTTGATTTCATTTTGATATTTATATGCTTTCTCCATGCATTATATAGATTAAATTCCCTTGAGCAAAAATTTGCCAATTATGCATATGCTTTGCCTTCTACCATATGTATGCATATATTTAGGGGGAGCTTAGTCTATATAATGTGATAGTCAAATTTTGTGACCTATTCCACTGTACACACAAAGGATCACAAAGTTTGACCCTCCCTTGTGCTACTAATGTCTTCCTTTTTGGTGTTTGATTTCAAAGGGGAGAATTTAGAGGATCAAAAGCAAGCATTAATTTGTAGGACCAAAAGCTAGATCATAATAATTTATAAGTGGTAATGGTCTACAAGTGGTAATGGTCTGAGAAAGGGATGATAGTGGATTATGGATTAGTCTATGTAATGGAAAGAATTTATAGGAAGCAAGGCTTAAATCCATAATACCACATGGGGACATTTGCAAGGGCAAGATAAGTTTTATGTGGTATTCTTTAGTTTTACAAGTAGTATCTTTTAGCATCATATAACCTTGCTCCTTGCATTGCATCCTAGCAAGTAGGTCGTTTTCAAATTTCAAAATTCTATTATTTGTTTGCTTTGGTCGTGTTGTCATCAATCACCAAAAAGGGGGGAGATTGTAAGGAAAATGGACCCTAGGCCCATTTACTTTGGATTTTGGTGTTTGATGACCAACACAACCAAGTTGGACTAATGAATTTGCAAGTGATTGTTTTGTAGTTCAATAGGATGCAAGACGTGACTTGGACGAAGGCGACATGTTGATCCGATGATCAACACCATAAGCAAGACCCTAGGAGCACAAGAGAAGACCCAAGATATCTAGCAAAGTCCAAGCATGAAGATAGGAACCAAGCCATACGCAAGATCGTGAAGAAACGAGCTCACAGAGGTGACCAGACACTGGAAGAAAGTGACCGGACGCTCCGATCAAGAGGCTCGGCAACAATAGGCGTCAGCAGTAGCGGCCGGATGCTGAGTACTAAAATTGACCGGACGCACCGATGGTACTATTCATCATCACTGGCAACATATTTAGTACTGACCGGACGCTGGCGGCAAATGGACCGAACATAGAACTGCAGCGTCCGATCGAGTACAGAAAGGTTCCAAAGTGGCAAAATTGTGACCGGAACGCGTCCGATGGCATCTGACCGGACGCTGGCAGCGTTCGATCAGTTGATCGCAGCTCTAACGGCCGGGACGACCGAACGTGTTCGATCAAGATTTTATCAACATCCGGTCAGTAGCAGAAAAGCAGGATTTCGTCCCCAACGGCTACTTTCTTAGTGGGGCTTATAAATAGACCCCCAACCAGCCATTTGAGGTGTGTGGAGCTTAGGAAACATATCAAGGGTGTTGATACACCATTTTAGTGATCTCCACTTGCATAGTGCTTAGTGATTCATTAGATGATTAGTGTAGGTGCTTTGCGAAGTGCTTAGGTTGATTAGGCCACCGCTTATGCACTTGCTCTAGGTTTAGGCCTAGTGTTTAGTGAGGTTTGGATACCTCTTACCACTCGGTGCTTGCACGCACCATTGTTGTACATTGGAGGGGCTTGTAGTCTTGCGAGATCACACCAACCGCGGTTGTGGTGTGGCGGTCACCGTGTATCGGAGGGAACAAGGCCCACAACATTTTGGCTGAAAGCTCGATAGTGAAGACGATGGGGAGCATCCGGGAGAGGCTTGCCGGAAGGCACGTCGGCGACCCACTTGCACGTGGGGAAGGCCCGAGGCTATCCATGGAGTTACCCAACCAGGAGCTTGGCCCTTGCGAGGGATTCCTTGCGAGGGGCTCCAACAAGGACTAGGGGGAAGCTTTCGTGCTTCTCGATACCTCGGTAAAAATACCGGAGTCATCGACGGGAGTTTGCATATCTCTACCTTTCTCTTTAGCTTCTGCATTTGCATTGATTGTATTACTCCTTTTTGTGGTAGAGATAGCAACACACTAACAAAACCATAGTTGCATATTTAGATAGTTTATCTTTTGCATAGGTTTTGCTAAGGTTAGTAAAAGAGGCCATAATTTAGAAGTAGAGTTTTAAGTTGCCTAATTCACCCTCCCTCTCTTAGGCGTCACGGTCCCCTACACACATTTTCCATCGGGATCACAAATGAGATAATAAAGCTTATAACATTCTTAAGTCATTTACATCACTATCCATGCAACATCATAGTATAATATTTATTGTTTATAATAGCAGAATATAAACATGTTATCAGAGTTTTAGCGGAAACAAAATTATTTAATGGCAAGTTAAACTTTACATGATGATCTGTTATATACATCATAACAGGTTATAAGTTTTTTCCATTGTAAAACATTTTGGGTGAAATTTTCAAATAAACTCTATGTCCGCAACATTAAGGAAATCCTCGCTGAGCCCACCAGGAGGTTCCCACACACAAGTGTTAGCTCTAGCATCCGCCTGTCACCTACAATAGGGTTGAACAAACCCTGAGTACTCAATTGTACTCCACAAGACTTACCCGTCAGAAGGAAAGAAAAGACTCCAAGGCTATGCAAGGCTATCTGGCTTGTGGGTTTATTGCATATACAGGAGGCATTACTAAGCGTGCATTCTTATATTCAATTTTATTAGAAGTCATCATTAGTTTATTAACTAACAATTCTATGTAAGCACATGTGCTACTTTCAAGCAGGTGGTAAGCAATCAGAACCATTTTATCATCTTTCATATTCCAGTTCTTACTACGGTGCTAGATCGTAGACAAGTTGTACCGGATTATCGGCGATTCATGAACCAATGTAGCCCAGCTGGATACCCCGAAACACATGCCCCACTTGTATCCCAGGCATAAGCAGGGCCAACCCACCACTCTCATATCAAGGGATCTAGGTCCCCGTCCAAACTTGGACTCCAAGCCCCCACACCTGAGTCCCAGACTCAGTGTGGTGCTTAGACCTCCACCATCTCCACTTCCAATCAGTCGATCCGAAAAGAGTTGGAACCCACGACAAGAGAGCAATGAGCTTTCCCGCTCTCATAAGCAAGTATGTGCTCAGGATAATAAATCTATGACCTGACTAGAATCTAATGCAACGGCCGGTCCTTAATCGACACAGGCAGGACAAATGCAACTCGAGCCTCGCTTGAATGCCTAACCAAGTCTAGATCCAAAGTACCATTCCACCTAGTCTTCAATTATCATTCATATATACTCCATGTGATAGTAATATAATAACAACAATAATATCTTTCCTATCTCTCGCGAGTGACAGGTAATCACTCGACTTCTACCGGAGTCCTGTAGCATAGCAATATACATGATCCTGTCATACTAGTAGGACTCATAGGATAATGATATATATATATATATGCAAGTGGTTTTCATTCAACTCCTTAAGACTTAATGCACAAGCATAAGATAAAGTGCAGAATAATAGGGGTTATGTACCGGGGCTTGCCTAGGTAAAATATAACCAAGTTAGTTGTTCGTCATGGTGGCATGATCATCATGTCACCATCTGCTTCTGCTACTATAGATGTCTTCGCGATCCATCGTTGTTCCTATTATGATATACGTGGATGCAACGCAGAAACATAAATGATCAACGACAACCGCAACTCTAAAATACGATTACGTCTCGCCAGCTAACGAGCTAGCTCTAATGACTAACATACTAAGCCATGTATCCACATGGTCAAGTGAGGCTCGTTTTTGGAAAATGTTTTCGTTCTACAAACCCCCAATTATTTTTGACATTTGATTGATTAAATATATATTTTTGTACTAGGGCTCATTTAGTTACCTTAACAAACTAATTCCTATGGAGCTACAAAAATTACAGTGAGCACTTAATATTGTTAGGAATCTACTGTAAAAAGTTTAGGGCCAACACTATTACCAATTTATCACGAAAATTCCTACAAGTTTATGCTTAAATAATATTAGAGCATGTTATAATTTTTAAGGCAACCGTGAAATATTTTAGAACCATGGGAACCAAGTACACTAGCACGTAGATCATGATTTTATGAACTTAACAAAATTGGTTTCACAATTTTTTGACACCTACATGATTTTATATGATTTACCAAAGATCAGCTCAGGAATGTAATTAGAAAACCATTTAACTAATTCGCTTAAAAAGAAAGGGCGATGAGCCCAGCGTGGCCCACCGTGCGGACGTGGCCCACACGAGCCGGCCCACAACATTGTCTCCTATATTTCCTATTTAAGCATCATTTGGTATCACACTTCAAAGGTCTATCTTTTGGTGCACTCTGATTGGTATCACGCTTCAAAGGTCCATCTTTTACACCTTAGCATCATTTGGTAGACATTGTCTCATATATTTCCTATTTAAGCATATGTGTAAGCTACAATCCAAACTTTTAGCACATATGTAGGGGGAGCAATTGCTACCATTTGGGGTTCATGAAACTTGTCCATATACTTTTACACATGGTAAATATGCTTGGGCAAGCAACATGGATTCAATTAAATTTCAATTCATATCTTTGTGTAAGGGTTGTCATCAATTACCAAAAAGGGGGAGATTGAAAGCTCTAGTTTGATTTTGGTAAATTGATGAAACCCTAAGTGCTAACCTAGTTTATCAAAGTGATTATGAGATAGGTAGCACTACTCCAAGTGGTGAAGCAAATAAAGATCATGACATGATGATGGAAATTCCATGGTGATGATCAAGTGCTTGGACTTGGAAAAGGAGAAAGAAAAACAAAAGGCTCAAGGAAAAGGTATAAATGGTAGGAGCCATTTTGTTTCGGTGATCAAGACACTTAGTGAGTGTGATCATATTTATGTTCGATAGTCGTACTATTAAGAGGGATGAAACTCATATTGAAATGCGGTTATCAAAGTGCCACTAGATGCTCTAACTCATTGCATTTGCATTTAGGATCTAGTAGAGTGCTAACATCCTTGAAAATGTTTATGAAAATATGCTAACACATGTGCATAAGGTGATACACTTGGTGGTTGGTACATTTGAGCAAGGGTGAAAAAGATAGAGATGAAAAGGAGTTAGTCGCGCTGGTCACAGAGTGACCAGATGCGTTCGGTATGACAACTGGACGTGTCTGGTATGCGACTCGGTATTGAAGCTTAGAAAGAGATCGGACGCGTCCGGTCGTCACACCGGATGCGTCCGGTATGAATCAGCGAAGTCGATGTTCAGTGTAACAGTTGATTGGACTGCTAGGAGCATCCGGTCTAGAGTGATCGGACGCATCCGATCGGGCCTGGGAGCTTACTAGACTCGATCGAACGCTGCGGTTTAGCGTCTGATCATTTTCTAACGACACATCCAGTCGGCCCTGGGTGCTCTCTAGACTCGACCGGACGATGTGGCTCAGCGTCCGGTCATTTCTAACTGAGCGTTCGGTCATAGGTGAATGTGTGGTAGCAACGTCTACTTTAGTTTGAATTGGACACATGGCAGTCAAGACGCATTTGATATACATGACCAGTGTGTCTGGTGCACACGATCTGTGGGTCCGGTTGATACGCAGTCAGCCCAATAATTGAGCCAACGGCTCCTATTGATTAGGGGTGTCTATAAATACCATTTGGCCGACTCTAGCTCACTCTCTTGGTCATTTGCATTGATATAGCAACCTTGTGAGCTTAGCCAAAGCCCTCCCACTTATCTCCATCATTGATTCATCATCTTTGTGTGATTGGGAGAGAATCCAAGTGCATTGCTTGAGTGTTTGCATCTAGAGGCACTTGGTATTCGTGTTTCGTTGCAGGATTCGCTTGTTACTCTTGGTAGTTGCCTCTACCTAGATAGCTTGGAGCAGCGAGGATCGTCGAGTGAAGATTGGTGATTGTCTCCGGTTCCGATCAGTGGTTATTGTGAGGGGTTCTTAACCTTTCCCCGGTGGAGAGCCAAAAGGTACTCTAGTAAATTGCTCGTGGCTTGTGTGATCCTCATCTTGTGTCAGTTGTGTGGCACCCTATTGAGGGTTTGGCGTGTGATGCCAATTAGCACGTAAACCTCCAAGTGAGTGAATCGCCACAACGAGGACTAGCTTACCGGCAAGCAAGTGAACCTCGGTAAAAAATCATTGTGTCATCATTTGATTTCAAGGTGATTGGTCTTCATTGGTATTCATTCTTGTGATTGATTGGTTCATTCCTCGACACGGCGGTAT
This sequence comes from Miscanthus floridulus, assembly GCF_019320115.1. Lineage (NCBI taxonomy): Eukaryota > Viridiplantae > Streptophyta > Magnoliopsida > Poales > Poaceae > Miscanthus > Miscanthus floridulus. Next base: position 62,264,619 of record NC_089592.1, on the reverse strand, counting down.
AACTATCTTGCTCTCTCTCTTTACATTGCCGCTAACTAGTTGTCAAGCTCTTTAGTGTAGCTAGTTGTGAGAGCTTGTTAGTTTGGTTAGTGTAGCTCTTTAGTTAGCCATTGCATACTAACTTAGTGTAGTGACATAGCCTTTGTGTGGATAGAGACTATAGAAATTAGAATTGTAGCAGGTGGCTTGCAATTTTAGTAGGCTAGCGCAACACTTGCTTCGCCTCATAATTGACTAACCGGTTTGTTAAGTGTTGTTGTAGAAATTGTTAATAGGCTATTCACCCCCTCTAGCCATTAGGACCTTTTAGTAGGCGACACCACCACCCCCACCCCCACCCCCACCCCCACCCCCACCAGTCGACGCCACTAGCTCCGCACTGTCCCCATCTCCGCCCAACCTCCCCTTCCTCTCTCTCTCTCCCTCTCTCCCGACATGGGCCCAAAGTGCAACCACCTCGGCGCGCTGCGCATGGCCAGCCCGGCGGTGCCCCAGCCATGTGATGCAGCCCCCTGGCGGGGTGGTTGCTTGCCTGCATTGCGCACCGCGTGTCTCCACCCCACTCTGTCTCGATGCTCCTTCCACCAAATCCACTACGTGGCAAGAGATCCAATGGTGGTGGGGAATGCGGCACCGGTTGCAGGGGTTGCAGGAGGCTACGTGTCGAGCCCACGATACCAGCGGCCACGAAGGGGTCCCCGTTGGCCTCGTAGTAGGCGGAGTCCATCTGGTCGATGGTGCGGCTGCCTTCGGTGAACTCCACACACCGGCGAGCCTCTATTTCGCAAGCAGCAAGGAGATGTTGTGATGTGCTGAAAATGCATGTTGCAAGCGTAGGTTTCAAGTGTTTCGGATGTTTAAGAGGTATGTTGCAATGGTTTCAGATGAATGTTGCAAAAGTATATCAGAATGTTGCATTTGTAGCAATGGTTGTACATGTATGCTGCAAAGGTCTGTTCCCAATGTTTTATCTATGTTTTTGGACATATTTTTGCAAGTGTGTTTATTTAGATGTTGCATACGTTTCTCACATATGCTGCAAGTGTTTTATCTAGATATTACGTATGTTTACAATGGTTTTTCTTATGTTTTTGCAAGTGTTTCATAAGCATGTTTCAAGTGTTTCATTTATCTTCAGACGTATGTTGCAAGTGTTACATCTAGATGTTTTAAAAGTAGATCGGGTGTTGCACATGTTGCAATGCGCGTGTGAAGCGGAGGAGACACGAGCGGTTCCCGCGCGCGGTCTGGCAGCAGCGGACGGCGTTTCGGGCGGTGCGGGCCCCGCATGGGCACGTGAAACACCTAGGCACAGGCGGGGGCATGCTGGATTTTGTTTTGGGCGAGCGCGGGCGTGGATTGCTGGTGTGAGCGCGGAAAACTACAGCGTGGGCATCTGGACACAGGGCCTCGGTCCGAACGTCCGGGCGCTAGTCTCCCGAATGCCAAAACATCTTATTAGAACAGAGAGTAGGATGTTACACAACAACAGTTAAAAAATAATCAAAGCAGGCATAGACCAACGATTTGATGCATTTTTCCTATAAGATTCTCGTGCTTTAAAGGATAAGGGTCTATTTGGATCCACTGGCGCTAATAGTTAGCTAGCGGATGACTATTGACTATTAGCTTGGAGATGTTTTGATACCTACTAATAAGTTACTAATGGATGGTTGGCACCCATTAGTAGCTCCAAACCTGTTAATTGAACTAATATTTAGCAGCCTCTTTAGCTAATAGTTAGTTGATCTATTGTCAGATCTGTTTAAATCTACTAATATTACTTTTAGCTGCTAACTATTACTACTAATGGATTTTAAATATTTCCCTAAGTGTGTAACCTTTTCAACTTTTGAAGCCATGCCTACACAGAGCACAGATTTTAGCAGGACCTACTGAATGCATGCATGCTGCTGCTTCGCAAACGAAAGGACAAAAAATGGAATGAATGCTGGTTCCCATAAGCGAGCAACATAATGAAAGGTTGCCCTGCTCTTTTTTGAGCTGTGTTCTTTCTTTTTGTAGTATAATAAGGTCAAAAAAAGGTTCCTTTCCTTGCCGTACAAGGGTATGAATTTTGCGGTGGAGATCCAATAGTCCAAGAGAATGCAAAGAAAGCGCTTTTGTCTTGTTTTCGTTGCCTTTCTAGAGACCCCGGCAGCTTTGTGTACTTTGGCGATAATTGGAAAGAAATAAAATGGACAAATGAGTTTGAGTCGAAAATGGCTGGCAGAGGTGGACACCCTACAGCTCCATGAACAGAGCTAATACTTATAGGCATGCTTGGCATCCTTCTAGCTTCATAAAAAAATATTCTTGGGCTTGGAGCTACATGCATATGAAAATATTTTATTGAGCATCAGTTTTTATCTATTTTTTATCAAACCCACATGTTTAAATCATTTTATTTTATCCTACAAATTACAAGTTGTAAATGGATATAGGAGTACATATAATGCCAAACGTTTATTGAGACTAAGGCCCTGATTAGATCCAAGAAAATAGTAGTTAGCTGCTAATAACTAGTTCCTTGGATCCAAACAGGTCTAGCTAATAGTTTAACTAATTGTTACCTGAATACTCAAATCACAACTACTTCGCTAGTTGAACCAAAGTAGCTAATAGCAGCTAATAATAGTTATCACCTAGTATTAGCTATCTAACTATTAGCAGGCTAATGGATCCAAATAATGGCCCCTAATGTATATACACAACAACATGGATAGCAATAACCAAACGTAAATGTTGCATCAATAACATTTCAAGTACGATGTCTTCTTGACCATTGTCTCTCCGGTCGCTACTATTGTGATGTTGTGATCGATGTCACCCATTTTAGACCATCGTCGATCAAACTAAACCATCACACAAACATCAGCATTGGCATGGGCCATGAAGCCACCACACGACGGTCAAATGTCATTTCATCCAATATATCCATAACATTGCTGTACGTAGGTGCAGAGGGCGCAGCTAAAATTGAACTGATGGTAGCGCCCAAACTACAAGCATATGTGTCGGAATTCAAAGCAACGTTGCCAATATTACCTGCTTCAAATGGTTAAAATGAGCTATTTAGCACTACAAATTAGTACATTTGTCTTGCTTGGTACCGACACATCACGTTCCCACAATGCATTGTCACTGTGTAGGTGATCGTGTGGGAGGCTCGCTCAACTCTAATAGTATGTTTAATTATATCCTTTCTTAATTATCGGTAAGAATAGAGATTTTAATAAAAAAATGTGTTCCAGTAGCTTGTTTAATTAAATCTCTAAATATTGCCATCTTGTATTTTAGTCTTTTCAGATTTCTCGCTAGTCAAAGATGTAGAGTGGGGTTGACTCTCTAAGTTCACACAAGATATAGAGAGAAGTTGTTGGAGGATGGAAGATATAGAGCACGATTTTTATTCGAATGATTCTCTAAGTAATGATTCAGAGAGTGAGTTTAAGAAATGCTCTTGAGATGATATAAGGATCCAAGCAGGTGGGTTAACTTTTAGCGAAGCATCCAACTAGTTGTCCCCCACTAGTAACTAGTTGGCCAAACCTAGCTAATTTAGGCTAATAGAAGGAACCAATCACAGAAAAGTCCAAAACGTCCTTCCCTATTGTTCGTGTGCTAGTGGCCAAGGGGCATAAACATTTGTGTGTGTGTGGGTGGAGGAGGGGAAGGAGGTTGATATTACTATCTATTAGTCCTTGATGTCCAAACAACACTGCTAATTTTTAGCTAGCTAAATATAAATAAGCTAATAATTAGCTCTAGCTAATAATAACCAGCTAAAATTTAGCTTAGTACATCCAATTGAACAAGACCTAAATGAAGTCAAAACATAGCTATACTGACTTGCACTTCACACCTCTCCGATTTGAAACTTAGATGGTTTTTAGCGCACTTTCTAAACTACTCTCCAAATGTAAGTCATCCTACAGCTTTTATATATATTTATCATTTTTCTTTCCTCCTAAACATGCCTCAACCATTTCAATAAATACTAAAAAACGAGTTACTATCTGTATATACTAAGAGGGGACAAAAAGTTGTCGTCTGCTCATTCTAAATTATAGATTGTTTTGGTTTTTATTTTTTCAATATATAGACACAATATATATTTTTTCATTTTCTCTAGATAAATTAATTTCTAGAGTCGTCTATAAAATTTAGTCATTTCGAAAAGAGCAAAAAGATTTATAACACTAAATTTTAGTCAGACCAAATTTATAGAAAAGAGCAAAAAGATTTATAACACTAAATTTTAGTTTCATTTAGATACTCCAATTTGGTTTCACAAATATTTGTGTTCTTTTTTATAAATTTTGTCAAACATATATAAAAAAGTTTGACTTAAAGATAAGTCTAGAAATTGATTTATCATTGACGGAATCCAAGTACGTACATGGAAAAACTAACAGGGAAGTACTGAGTAAGTACTTGGGGAAAAACTAACAGGGAAGTACTAAGTACGTGGGGGGGGGGGAACTAACAGGGGAAGTAGATGAAAAGGCATGCAAAAAGCTCACTTTCTTCCGGAGGAGTGAAGCAAAAGCAAGCCCATAGGCCCACGGAAACGAGCGATAATCGATCGAGTGCGCCGCTATGCCCGCCAACGTCATAATGGCGTGGCGATGATATCAAGAGCACGCGGGCCCCGCCGTCGTCCCTGCCAAGCACGTCTAGCATATCATGGGTGTGCCTGGTGGTGGCGTCGTCGTCATCATCACATCCGGCTTCCGGCCGGCCGATCCTTTCGCGACCGATTCATCCAGCGCGGACACAGCCATTGGCCATTTGGCGCACTCATCTCCCTACCACTAGTCCTACTCGTTTAGCTTTACTAGTCAGTAGTAAGCAGTAAAGACGTCGCCGGCCCCCTAAATTAGGACAAGTTTAGATGGATTAGAACTAATGATTTGTTAGGATTAGTGATTAGTTAACTAGTGATTAGCCTAATCCTTTGGATTATATTCACCTGGCTAACAAGTAGAACTATTCCAATACAAAGACTGTTATACCCATGACCTAATTAAGCTCGTCAGTGCCGGCCGGAGGTAAGTCGTCGTGGTCACAGGGTGCGGGCGTCGGGACGAAGATTGCCGGCGCGGGCGACGACAGGTGACGCGGCGGTGTATGGAGACAGCAAGGAAGGGCGGTGGCGCGGAGGATCTATGGGAACTCGCGATGGACGCGCCTGGAGGCCGAGTGCGGGCGGCGGTAGCCGGAGATGCAGTTCCTCGATGGCATGCTGGGCTTCAAGTTGCGTCGGAGATGCAGTTCCTCAACGGTTAGCACTACAAGAATTATGCTGGTACAACTAGTTGGGGCTTCACTGGAGATGGGCCAGAGGAAAGGCCGGCGGCAGGGCAGAGGAAAGGGCGGGCGGCGCAGAAGGATGCGGGAGGGACGGGGTATTAGTGTCTTTTTTCAATCGATTAAAATCTTTGCTCCTAATAGTTAGGTCTTATGAACTAGTGAGCTAACAATTAGTTGAAACTTTGGCTAAAGTTTAGCACACCCATCAGTCCTCCTATTTGATCCTAAAGCACTAAACTTTAGCAACTACACGTTTCGGCCTTCGGGGGTCGTGCCCACCGCGCCCATGATCGAGATCGAGAGCTAGCGCAGCCGGAGTCGGTACGGTGGGGGTCGTCACACGCCGCCCGCCAGCCGGCCCGCCGGGCGCGCCCCGGATGTGGAACGGTGCATATGATGATGGTCTGGTCCAGGCGTCCAGCCACAGCCAGCGTGCTTCGCTCCCCTCCAGAATCCAGATGGACGCGCGCGTCGACCGACGAAGACGGCAGACGGACATCGGGGACAGTGCGCGGCTGCAGAAGCCAGAAGGGCACAATCATTCGGTCGTTCTTGAACGGAACGAATCGGAGTCGGAGGAAGGAGAGAGAAAGAGATCGAGCCGGAGAAGAAGGCTCCGACAAAAGCTAGCGTCCCGCCATCCTCCTCGCGCGCGCGAAACAAGAGGACGCTGGACGCAGGCGTATGACGCGGCACGAGCCCCCACGCACCACTCCCATGAGAAAAGCCGCGTACAGTACCCAGCAGCGATACGGAGTAGCTAGGCTATGTGAGACAAAGACACGCGTGATCGTTCTTGATCAGATCATGCTGGGCTGGCTGCCCCCTCCATCTATCCGGCCCTCGGCTGGCTAGGCTCCACCGCCTGCTGCGCTAGTTGGTTCTTGATCAATAATGTCTCTCCTCTTCACTTCTCCCTCCATGCCTCCTTGGCCCCATCTCTCTCTCTCTCTCTCTCTCTCTCTCTCTCTCTCTCTCTCTCTCTCTCTCTCTCTCTCTCTCGGCAGAAATGGTCGGCTCGGTGCGCGGTCTCTTCCGATCCCCTGCCTGCTTGCTTGCCCTTGCGTCGGCCGTGACCGATCGTCGTCAACGCCGGCGAACTCCGACCCCGGCCTGTGCATTATGACCGCAGTATGGGTACACGCACTGCATGCGGATGACGCTACCTACTGAACCCTGCACTTCGAATTTAAATTCTCCAAGAGGATCAATGTGCGCGATCGATCCTTGCAGTTTATATTAAGCTCAATAAAGTGTTAGGCTAAAAAAAAAGTGCGGTTAACCCCGGTTATGAACCAACCCCTTGATGGATGCATCAGCAACTATATGACTTAAACCCTTCAAAAAAAACTATATGACTTAAACAAATACGCGGTCTGTTCAAAATTTAGTTTTGTCCTACGTCAAACTTACTAATTTTTTTACTAGATTTAAACACAAATATATTAATATTTTTAAAAACCAAATAAATAGATTCTCAATGTATATTTCAAGTTTTATTTAATAAAAGTACTTTTGTTGATCCATGCTCATATAAATTTGGTCAAAGTTAAATTAGTTGACTTAGGATATAAAACTAAAACAATGTATGCAATTTAGACTCTAAAGTCGTTTAATACGTGATGCTAGAATACCTAAATTAGAGCATATAGTTTGGTACATAACACTAGAATACCTAATTTTGTATTATGGCAAATATCTTCGATCCTCCCTCCGTCCAAAAAAAAAATACAATTCTCGTTTTTCGAGAAGTCAAACAGTTTAAACTTTGACTAAACTGAAATAAAAATATACTATCATTCATGACATAAAATAAGTACTGTTAGCTTTGTTATAAAATATATTTTTATGATAATTTTTGTTTGGAGACATAAATGCTAATACTATTTATATACCATAAACTCGGTCAAACTTGAGTTATTTTGACTCACACAGATCCCATACTTGTATTCTTTCTTGGACGTGGAGGGAGTATATTACACACGGTATTACGAAGTAACAGAACTGCTCCCTTCGTTCCAAATTATAAGTCATTCCAACTTTGTTAGAGAGTCAAAGCATCTTAAGTTTGATCAAAATTATAGAGATAATTATAAAGACTTATGACATCAAATAGGTATTACTATAAAAATATAATTAATGAAGAATCTAATAATACTTAGTTGGTATCATAAATATTATTATTTTATTATATAAATTTAGTTAAACTTAAGATACTTTGACTATCAAGAAAATTAAAATAACTTATAATTTAAGACGGACGGAGTACTTACTTATTCCCCCCAGGCCACAGGCAAGAAAAAAAGAAAACAAAATGATTCTCGGAACGACCACCTGCCCTGGTCAATGCTCACCCAAACTGAGAAGATACAGTGCTACACAAACCTCTGCCTCACCACTGTTACTCTGTCCTGTGCTTCCTGTGTGAACTCTGAATCTCTGTTCTTCTGTACACCCCCGCCCAACAGTTTATCAACTTTCGAGTCAAGTAGACCAGCTTTGGTCGGCTCTACATTCTGCTCTCCAGGTGTAGAGGTAGTGGTGGGTCCATGCACGAGAGATCACGTGGAATCCAAGCTACAGATCGGTCACATCAGACTTTACGTATTTACTGATAATCCTGCGCAACCTGGAACATTCATGCGTCGATCGCTGAACAGTATTTCCAGTCACACAAAAAGTTACGTGCAAGGCAGAAAATGACTTGTACTATTTGAAGATCATAAGCATTTGCTAGTTATTATAGTTATTATTTGAGTTTTTAGATTTTTTGGTAGGGAGAATTTCGATCTCAGGAATCAAGGCTTGTTTGAAACAAGTTTTTCTTTGGTGGTGTTGCGCTTTTTTTTTATTGTAAAAGTTTCTGCAAAATTCATGTGCTTTGTGTGCCTTAACCACGTGCGCATAAAGTATAAACATTGCATCTTAAATGATATAGTTAAACTGCCCCATTTATATAAAAGTCACTTTTCTTTGAGTGGATTTTTTTTGAATGTCAGTGGATGTTGTTTTAATGACCACATATTGGTCAAGATATATGTATGCAAAAAGGAGAATGATCGACACCATGTGTGCAGTGTATATATACCACATCTTGGAGATCACAATAATGGATGTCTCTGCCAAACATATATGAAGGTTTAGCAATATATTATGCTGAAGGCTTTTCTCTTTTTATTAAGCATTTTTTGTTCTATTTAAATTAACCATGTTTTTGCTGCATGTGAGTGCAGCAACTGTATTAATTAATCAAGGACGAATGGCCAAACCATCACTGGTAGAGAACAAGAGCTTTTACTCCCGGTGGGGAACCCCCTCTAGTCCCGGTTCCTCACCTGGGAGTAAGCATCCGGGACTAAAGGGGGTCCTTTAGTCCCGGGTCAGGAACCAGGGACTAAAGAAGGACCTTTAGTCCCGGTTCGTATTACCAACCGGGACTAAAGGTGCCTCCTGACATGCCACGATGGCCGGCACCTTTAGTCCCGGTTGGTAATACGAACCGGGACTAAATGTTTTATTCATTTTTTCTTTTCTTTTTATTTTATTGTTTTCTTTTCAAAATAGGGTTTTCGAAGTCGTATTGTACGCTGCTAATTATACATTTATACGCGCGTATAGTATGTTTTCGGTTCAAGCACAATGAACGTATTAAATCACACAATTCAAGCATAGAATATATATATATATACATATATGTATTTACATGCATACTATATTGTACGCTGCTAATATATATATATAGTGCATGCATCATATATATATTTACATGCATACATGCATATGTGTATTTTACATTATATTATTTCATGTGCATATATTACAAAAAGATTGCATTACAGTTGTTGTGATATAACAAGTTTTCCTCTCATCCTCTAGCTTGGCTTCCATGGCAGTGTTAGGGTCGAAGTAGAACTCGTCCTTGGAATCGATGACCTGCTCATTAAAAAATCCGGCTATAGACTCTTGAATTGCTTTGATTTGGTCTTGTCGTATGACCTTTTTCCTCCAACCATCGAGTCTACAGGTTTGAATTAAAGGAAAATAATTAATATATGTATATATATATATATAAAGACATAGTAACACAATCAATAATAATAATTAAATGAATATATAGTGTATTTTTAACGTACTTTGAGTCTCTCTGTAGGAGTTTTTTGGGAGACCACCTTGATAAACTTGCAAACATAGTAACCACAGTAGTTGTTCCCCTGTTCCTGCCTCAGACACCACTTTACGAGAAAAAGATTTGTCATCCAATCTGGTGATTCCGGTGAAAGCTATATGTTTAATTAATAAAGATGAATGCGATTCAGGGGACTTACTTTCAAAGGGATTACATTCAGTGGCGCTTTGCATTTTCCATGTGTTGCTTCTCAATAAAGGTTTTCCAAACACTGCCCAATAAAAAATTTGCCACAGTCATCAGATATAGTTAATCATCATGTTTGTGTGTATATATAGTTGCCTAGAGATCCCGAAATTACCTCTGGATAATATCTATCATATCTTGGTAGTCTTATTGTGGTTTTCTCATCGAGTCATAGATTATCAAGTGACTTTTCACCAGATCGATGTCCATCAATATCCAGTGATTGATGCATGTATTTATAGGATATAACGCATAACACTCATTAATTAACTAGAATCAACATATGAGCCATTAAGGATGATCGATATTATTAACACTCACTTGAAGTTGTAGAGAAAGAGTATATCCTTCTTGTGGCGTTGGTTCACTAAGAAGTTCATGAAGTTACTCTCTGACTCAGACTTCCAATTAGTCTTTGGAGTAACTGGGTCTTTGAATACTATATGGGGATCAACAAAACCAATTTCATTGCAGCCTTCCTTTCTGAGCTATGTCATTATAAATCTACATATATATAGTACTTGTTAGGATAATTTATATGCATATACACACATATGATGAGTTTAATAATAGATCGAAAGAATTATTACTTACAGGTAATAGCAGCTAATGATAACTTTGTCCAGAGAGGTCAGGTGGCATAGTTGATGAAATTCTGCAAAGTCAACATACATAACATCATCGCCACTGGAATCAATGTTCGTCTCTAATTCTGACACCAACGCAGAAGTCTCCACCGGGTAGACGTCCTGCATGTACCACTTGTTTAGCAGGTACATTTGCGTCCCTAGATCAGATAAGGCTTGAGGGTTGTATAGACTCTGGCCTAGTACAAATTTTTTCTTCCAAATATTAACCTCCGCCGCACTCTCAATGTTTCCATCACCAAACATCTGGTAAAGGTCGAGACCAGTCTCATCAATAAATTCACCAAGGTGATCCAAATCGACATCCGAAGGTATGTTTGCCTGATGTATTAATCCTAAATTCGAACCATATTCATTACCAACAACTAGCAGGGGGACTGATTGGTGCGCTTGTTGTCCGAGTTGGGCAACTCCTTTCCCTGCTCGCTTCTTTTTCTGTGCCGCCTCAATTGACTTGGTGAGAGTGCGGTCATAGTTCGATAACGTTGATTTGGACGGCTTATGAGATTCCCACTGTTGTTGCTGGTAAGAAGCCACCCTTTTTCTTAGAATATCTGGAGCTACGAAGAAGTACATTTTCTCTAGGTTTCTCCTTGCTTCTTGATTCTTTTTAAGTTTATCATAGAATCTAGACATATCTTTTTTATATGCATCAATTCCTTCTTCTTTCTCTTCAGATATTATTTTGGGAATAGCCCTTGGTTTCACGGTGGCTTTCTTTGTAGGCGGGGACTGGTTCTTTGTTTGCAGGGCTGGCCTCTTGCTAGGCTTCTTGGTAGGCGGGGGCGGGGGAGGCATTGGAGACCTCCTTGGAAGGTGTTGGCAGCGGCTGTTGGAGACCTCCTTGGAGGTGGCGGCTGCGGCATTGGAGACCTCCTTAGAGATGGTGTGGATGCAGCCTCGCCTTCCAACACAATGTCATCGTATAGAGCACTATGATGATCTGGCAATTGAACAATTGGATTTAGGTTGGGGAGGATCTGCTACAAAAAAAGGAATGACATATTATTATGAGCAGATTGTTAATTATTTAAGCCAATACAAATTAATGATGTAGTGTTTTCATCCAGCACGTACCTATGGTGAGGTAGTTCAGGAGGAGGTGGAGCCGACATCCCTAGAATGATGATGTAGCGCTTGCGCCATAGAATGAATATCTTCTCCGCTTCTTCCTAGAGTCTTCTCGCCATCACCTCCAGGAAATGTCAAGAGGCAAATCACTAAAACCTTTTTCAGCTTTATCTACCGAGATGGTAGCATATCCTTCTTGGATTATATTCCCATGAATCCTTGGTGTCTTGGTTTGGTTGATAGGATTAACAAGACCGATAGCCACCTTGATTGTGGAATTCCCCTTCGGAATGTGTAGCTCACATGTTGTACAAGGTTTAGTGACATCATCCACAGGGAAGCGCAGTCCTATGTCCCCTTGATTTGGTATCTCCGTGGAAGCGCAGCTGCTTTTCAACTGAACAGATTGGCTAATGTTGATTCCTGGCTCTGATGCCTGCTTGCTTGCAGTCACTGCTATTTGCACTTGCCTTCTGATTTCCTCCTGCATTCTCGCTTCAAGGTTTTTTTCCTGCTCCTGTGCTTCACGCACCGCTTCCTCTAACCTCTGGAGCCGCTGTGCCTCTTCTTCCTTCTTTCTCTGGTGGCTTCTGTAGGAAGGTCTGTCCTAAGGGAATCCATGCTCCCACGAGACACTTCCTTTGCCTCTAGTTCGGCCACCATGTTCAATAGTCCCGATGGTGTATGTCAGCTCATCTTTCTCTCTATTGGGCCTGAACGCATCACTAGCAGTAGCTCTCTGAGCATAAAACAATCTTTCTGCTGCTTCTTGCAGTCTTGCGCCATAAACGCACTTCCCTGTCTCCTGGTCCAGTGTTCCCCCATGAGCGAAAAACCAATTCTTTGCACGTTCTCTCCACTCGAGTGATTCTGGTCTGATACCCTTGGCAAGAAGGTCTACTTCCATTTTGTTCCACTTCTTAATGGCAGTCGGGTAGCCACCTGATCCCAAGTTATGGTGGTATGTCTTCTGTTGGGCATTACATTGGTTCTTTATCACCCTGACTCACACCCTCTTCCGAAGTCTTATACTATACAAACTCATCCCAATAGGGCCTCTGCTTTGAGATCGGGCCTGGGACTAGTAAAATCTGGTGCTATGTTCTTCTTGACATACGTCGTGTATAGGTGTTTCTTCCAAGTCTGAAACTGGGTGGCCATCTTCTTCATTGCCCAATCCCTAACTCGCTCCTTCAATTCATCACCATCTATTATATCATCATAACCATCTGTTTGGAGCGTGAAATGTACCAAGATATCTTTCCAAATTAACGTCTTATCACGATCGGAGACAAAACTGATATGAGGAGCATTGGTCTTCTTCTTCCATTCGCGGGTACTAATCGGAAGTCGGTCCCGTACAAGGTAACCACAGTGGTGCACAAATTTCATTTTATTCGCCCCCCCTTGGTTCTCCTGTATCCACATTGAACTCCGAGATGATGAAGCGGCCCTCAAATGGCTTTTTGGGACTTCGAACATTTTTACTCTTCGTTGTAGTTGTTGATGTCGATCCAGAGGGCTACAAAACATAAACATTATTTTTAATGTCATGAGCACACATAAGACATATGATAATATATATAGCTAATAATAAAAATATATATACTTGGCCAATATGTTGTTGCTCATTTTGTTCAAGAGCTAAGTACTGACTCCCGTCATCTGTCATCCTCTTGCACGTTATTTTTAGCACCATGATCGCCAGGCAACTTGAGTGCCAGTGTTGATCAAATTCATCATCAACTCCTCCTCATCCATGTTTCTCGGGTTAGCCATCTAGCTTCAAAAAACAAAACCAATATATAGTATGTCAAATCTTTGCTTACATGCGTAAAATCTACGAATAATATGCATTATTAAATCTTGCCCCTCGGTCACGGACGCAATTCGCCACACTAGGGCGAACTACGTCGGTACTAGGGTGAATTAGGGCTATACATAAACGGCCAAGGGCGAATTGCGTCGGTGACTAGGGCGAACCACGTCGGTGACATCAACAGCGCGGTTCGCCCTGGTGTGATTGTTTAGCGTTAACGATAACGATAATACAAATGTTGATTGACTAGGCCGTGAGAGAGGGTGGTGTGACAAGAGTGGCGGTGCTCCACTCCGCCATATATATGTCTGTACACATGGGTGAACGAGGGTGGCGGTGCTCCGCCATATACATAGAAACACATGGGCGAACGAGGGCGGCGGTGCTCCGCGACGTATATATACATGCATATGAATACAAATGACGTATATATACGTGTCGGCACAGGTGGCCGGTGTGCTGACGACGACGACGTGAGGCGGGCCGGCTGTGCTGACGACGACGACGTGAGGCGGGCCGGGGCGGTGTCGGTGCGTGATGTTGTGATCCTATGTACCATGTGAACCATGTAGTCATTCATCATATGAGAAAATTCTATGCTGATAATGTAAGTATAAGTCATTATGAAATGTAAGTATATGTGTCTTATTGCTAATATAACCATTACTATTTCTGAAATGATAAGAATTTATTTTCTTCTTCTACAGGCACAGTACTTCGTCTCTGATGCTATGATATAAAGTTTGAAGATAGTCTTCCCGGAAAAAATATGTAATGCTCATATTACTTTAGCAACATTAATATATTATATATGTATATTCAAAGTTCACAAATGAAGAAACGTTGAAGTTTTCCTTCATTTTTATATGATATTTGCTGTATATAAAATCTAGGACATTTGTAATTTACTTTAGAACGTCTATATTCGGTATCACAGCAAAATATAACATTTTTTGAAGTTTTCCGGCCACCGTCTGAGAATGTATAGAGAGATGAACTGATCACCTCGAGCTCGGCAGTGGAGGGCCTTGGACGCGCACGGAGGAGGGCGCGGTGGAGGGCCACGGGCGCGCGCGGAGGAGGGGTACGGGCGCGCGTGGTGGAGGCCGCATGAGGAAGAAGAGGGCGGCGGTGTCATGGAAGGCGAATAGACGGCGGCGCGAGGAAGAAGAGGGCGGCGGTGTTCGACAAGGAAGAAGACGAGTGGATCGATCTGCGCCAGGCGCTGGCGGTTATATACCAGAGAGAATTACTCCTAGTGCCAGCCACCAGCCAGGAGTAAAGGGTCTTTACTTCCGGTGCGAGTTACCAACCGGGAGTAAAGGTCCCTTTACTCCCGGTGCGTGTTACCAACCGGGAGTAAAGGTGTACCTTTACTCCCAGTTGATAACACGCACCGGGAGTAAAGGGTTTTTTTTAGTGGGCCATGAAACTGCAACCCACCTTTACTCCCGGGTGGGCTTCCCACCCGGGAAGTAAAGGTGGCCTGCAGTTTCGTTTCCCACCTGTTTTAAGCAATAGTCTTGTTAAATCCAATAGAAATGCAATAGTTTTTGTTAAATACATAGTAAATTAAATAAAAGGCATAAAACTATTTTGTTAAAAATATGGATTTTCTTTTTCTTTATTGCACATAGGAAAAATCTATAACCTAACTTTTTTATTTTTTGTTACAATTATAAAACATAATGTAACTAATATTTATTATTTTGTTAATGCAAAAATGTAGTGTTTAATTAAAATTATTAAAACTATTGGTTTTGGATAGAAAATTTGTTTTCACATCATTTTAACGTTAATATTTTAATTTTTCATCACTCAATATCCTAATTTACCTTTTTGAGAGAGAAATCCCACCAAATCAAACATTGATTTAATTTGAAACATGACATAATAAACATCTGAATTCACAATTATTACATAATATCTCAAACACACACTACATTAAATCACTATATCATCAAGTGGGCACAGCAGTGAACTTCTTCTTTACGTATGTCCCTTGGTTATGATCGCGTCGTAACCATGGAGTGTCCTCATCATTTACCAAGATGCTAGGGTCTTTGTTCACTTTGAAGGGCGAAATTCGGTTATCCTTTTCATAATCTTCTGACATGTCCGACTTGTCCTCAATTCCCATGATAACTCTTTTCCCTGAAAGAACTATGTGGCGCTTTGGCTCTTTGGTTGAGTCATTATCGTTTTTCCCTCTTTTTGGTTTGGTAGACATATCATTGACATAGAACACCTAATTCACATCCTTGGCAAGGACGAATGGTTCGTCTTTGTACCCAATATTACTAAGGTCTACTGTTGTCATTCTATACTCGTTGTCTACTGTTACCCCGCCTTCGGTCACCTTGACCCATTGGCACTTGAACAATGGGATCTTCAAAGTAGGTGCATATTCTAGTTCCCATATTTCATCTATGCGTCCATAATATGTCTGCTTATTCCTATTCGGGTCTGTGGCATCTATGTGGACATCACTGTTTTGGTTGGTACTCCTTTTATCTTGGGCTACCATGTAGAATATGTTCCCATTTATCTCGTACCCTTTGTATGTGACGATATGCCATGATGGTTGCATAGCCAATAAATACAGTTGCTCATGGATGCTCTCATCACCTTGACATTTTTTTCACAACCAACCCTGCCAAAGTTTCCATGTTCTTACTGCGTAATCCAAGCTTCAGTCTTCCCTAGAAACTCGGATCGTAAGAGATCCTTGTGTGTCTCAATATACGGATCTACCAAAGAGGAGTTCTGTAGAACTGTGTAGTGCGCTTTATTGAAATAATCATCATCCGTACCAATATATGTTTTCCTCCCTAGTGTCTCCTTTCCGCTTAGTCTCCCCTCATGTCTCGATTCAGGAACACCAATCGAGTCAAGGTCAGGAATAAAGTCAACATAGAACTCAATGACCTCTTTTGTTCCATAGCCCTTGGCGATGCTTCCTTCTGGGCGAGCACGGTTGTGAACATATTTCTTCAGGACTTCCCTATGAATCTCTCTAAGGGGAACATGTTGTGTAGGAACACAGGACCGAGAGTGAAAATCTCCTTGACTAGATGAACTAGGAGGTGTGTCATAATATCAAAGAAGGAAGGAGGGAACACCAACTCAAAGCTGACGAGACATTGAACCACATCATTCTATAGTTTAGCTAGATCAGTTGGATCAATTACCTTCTGAGAAATTGCATTGAGGAATGCACATAGCTTGCACGGTGGCTAGACGTTACATTTGGAGGTAGAATTCCTCTTAATGCAACTAGAAGTAATTGCGTCATGAGAACAGTGACAGTAATGGGACTTTTAAGTTATAGAATTTCTTCTCTGGCACATTTATAATACCCTTTATATTCGAGGAGAATCCAGACTGGTACCTTGATGTTGTTTAAGCATTCAAACATGATTTCCTTCTCCTCTTTGCTTAGAGTGTAGCTAGCAGGACGTAAGTAATGGCGTCCATCATCTGTCTTCTCTGGATGTAGGTTGTCTCTTTCTCTCAAACAACAGTAGGTCCTGTCGTGCTTCAAATGTGTCCTTAGGCTTTCCATACACACCCATAAAGCCTAGCAGGTTCACACAAAGATTCTTCATCAGGTGCATCATGTCGATCGAGCTATGCGGACCTCTAGGACTTGCCAATAGGGTAGGTCCCAAAATATGGACTTCTTCTTCCACATGGGTGCGTGACCGTTAGCGTCGTTCGGAATAGGTTGGCTTCCATGTCCCTTTTCCAAAGACGACTTTCACATCATTGACCATATCGAGTACATCCTCACCGGTTCGGTTGCGAGGCTTGGTCAGGTGGTCTGCCTTCCCTTTAAAATGCTTGCCTTTCTTTCTTACTGGGGTGATTTGCAGGAAGAAATCGACGATGGCCAAGGTACACGACCTTTCGACATTTTTTCAAGAATACACCTCTAATATCACCGAAGCAGTGTGTGCATGCATTATATCTCTTGTTTGACTGTCCTGAAAGATTACTTAGAGCAGGCCAATCATTGATTGTTACGAACAACAATGCTCGCAGATCAAAGTGTTCCTGTTTGTACTCATCCCACACACGTACACCTTCTTTATTCCACAAAATGAGAAGTTCATCAATAAGTGGTCTCAGGTACACATTGATGTCATTGCTAGGTTGCTTCGGGCCTTGGATGAGCACAGGCATCATAATGAACTTCCGCTTCATGCATAACTAAGGAGGAATGTTGTAGATACTTAGAGTAATAAGCCAAGTGCTATGACTACTATTCTGCTCTCCAAAAGGATTGATACCATCTGTACTTAAAGCAAACCTTAAGTTTCTTGCATCATTTGCAAACTCCTGGGAATTCTCTGTCGATTGCTCTCCACTAGGGACCCATCAGCAGGGTGTCTCAACATATTGTCTACCTTACGGTCTTCTTTGTGCCATCGCAACAATTTTGCATGTTCTTTGTTTCTGAACAGACGTTTCAAGTGTGGTATTATAGGAGCATACCACATCACCTTGGCAGGGATTTTCTTCCGTGGACGTTCGCCCTCAACATCACCAGGGTCATCTCGCCTGATCTTATACAGCGACGCATGGCATACCGGGCATACATCCAATTTCTCGTACTCTTTGCCACGGTACAGGATGCAGTCATTAGGACATGCATGTATCTTCTTGATTTCTAGCCCCATAGGACAGACAACTTGTTTTGCTTCATAGGTAGTGGCGGGCAATTCATTGTCCTTCAGAAGCATCTTCTTTTGGATTTTTAGTAACTCTCCAAATCCCTTGTCAGATACACCATTCTTTGCCTTCCATTGCATCAATTCTAGTGTGGTTCCCAACTTTTTCTGCCCTGCATCACAAGTTGGGTACAACAATTTCTTGTGATCTTCTAGCATCCGCTCGAACTTGATCTTCTCCTTTTCACTTTCACATTCTCTTTGTGCGTCATGAATGACCTGAGAAAGATCATCAGCCAGCTCATCTTCTGCGGCTACCTCTTCTTCAGCTTCTCCTATTGTAGTATCATTGAAGCACGCACCATCGGGAATAATATCATTGTCGTCCCATTGTTCTTCTTCACCTTCTTCCATTACAACACCGGTTTCTCTGTGCTTTGTCCAACAAATATAGTTTGGCATGAAACCCGACTTGAACAAGTGTGAATGAAGAGTCCTTAAGCAAGGATATTCCACCATATTCTTACATATGGCACATGGGCAGCACATGAAACCACCGCGTTTATTTGCCTCGGCCGCACGTAACAAAGAATGCACGCCGTCAATGAACTCTTGGGAGCGGCGATCAGCATTATACATCCAATGCCGGCTCATCTGCATTACATGACATAAATACCATATTAAAACCTAGATCATAATTAATTATTTATACAACATGCGTGCCACCACAAAAGATACAAATTTATGAAAGCATCGCTACAATGTAGACAATCTCAACTACCACTAAAAGAACTAAAGCTAAAATACATTTCAGGAGCACAAGGATTTGCCGGACCAATCTCAACTAAAACAGACAGATCCCCCGATTGTGCAACATCTTTGGGCTTCTTCGGCTGGATCACTGCCTCATTAGCCGCCGTATCTACCTGTTGTGCAAGATATTTTTGCATGAGTTCAACATACTCTTCCTCCTAGTAGAAGCCTAAACATTGTCCATTGCCATCCCACTGAAATTAAAACAAAAAATTAGAACTTTAATCACAACCATCATGAAAATAGGTATAAACTAACCATAATCATTAAATACGATAAAATAACTCACATTGCGATCTGGACACTTGTAGAAGATACGATCCTTGTTGGGACCCTCCTTCTTCACTCGGTACTCCATCACAATCTTCGTCTCATCACGACACTTGCCGCATGAAATGAGAGGGAGGCGCAGCCTAAGTCGCTTTGGAAACCCATGAGAGGCCGAGGACCCGGAAGCAGTTGCCATCTACTCTCTATACTCATTTTTTAATACACTATAAATTTCTCCTTTTATAAACAAATAAAATTAAGAAACTATAAAATTATCTAGATCTCTATACTCATTTTTTTAATACATTATAGCTCAAAAACATGTTTTAATAAATAACCATCCGTACTAGTTGACCTTGCTTACGTGATCATCTCGGCTAGCAATTCTCCACCGGACGGCACCGTACTTGGTCAAGAAAGAGCTCCGATTCTACGAGGAAGGGAACACGGTCTTCCACGACCGTTGTCGCTCTCCCTCATAGAATCAAAGCTCCTCCTTGATATCCGTTACCACTCGGCAGAGAACATGCTCGCCGAGATGAACACGGTCCGCAAGTTCAACTAGTACGGATTTTCTATAATTTTCTAACTATTTTCTAAGTTTATATTTATATATACTACGTTTAGGTATGGTGATTGACAGACTACTGCGACGATATCGGGACATGTGAATAAATAACCATCCGTACTAGTTGACCTTGCTTACGTGATCATCTCGGCGAGCATTTCTCCACCGGATGGCACCGTACTTGGTCAAGGAAGAGCTCCGATTCTACGAGGAAGGGAACACGGTCTTCCACGACCATTGTCGCTCTCCCTCATAGAATCAAAGCTCCTCCTTGACGTCCATTACCGCTCGGCAGAGAACATGCTCGCCGAGATGAACACGGTCTGCAAGTTCAACTAGTACGGATTTTCTATAATTTTCTAACTATTTTCTAAGTTTATATTTATATATATACTACATTTGGGTACGGTGATTGATAGACTACTGCGACGATATCGGGACATGTGAATAAATAATCATCCGTACTAGTTGAACTTGCTTACGTGATCATCTCGGCGAGCATTTCTCCACCGGACGGCACCGTACTTGGCCACGGAAGAGCTTTGATTCTACGAGGAAGGGAACACGGTCTTCCACGACCGTTGCCGCTCTCCCTCGTAGAATCAAAGCTCCTCCTTGACTGTCCGTTACCTGCTCGGCTAGAGAACATGCTCGCCGAGCTGAACACGGTCCAGCAAGTTCAACTAGTACGGATTTGCTATAATTTTCTAACTATTTTCTAAGTTTATATTTATATATACTTTAACCTTCTTTCATGTAAATATGAAAGCTTGAAGTGATTTTGAGCTCAAATTGCTTACAAATGAAAAAAAACCACAATAAAGAACCATATATATATAGTGAACAAAATAACATAAGACAATGGTGAAAAATGAGAGTATGAGATTGGTAACCTTTACAACTGAAGAATCGATGGAGGCAATCGAAGAAATCGACGGAGGAATCGAAGAATGGATGGAGGAACAATGGAGGGAGGGAGGAAGCAAGAACACTAGTGTAGTGAGCTTCAAAATGTGCTGAGCTCGGGCTCGGGGAGGAAGAAGGAGACGGACCGATATATAAAGGGAGAACATTTAGTCCCGATTGGTGGCTCCAACCTGGGACTAAAGGTAACTTTCCAACCCTGGGCGCAGCCACGGCCCGGGAGTAGACCTTTACTCCCGGTTGGAGCCACCAATCGGGAGTAAAAGTATACCTTTAGTCCTGGTTGGTGGCTCCAACCAGGACTAAAGGTCTCTGCCACCTCTGTCTGGCGCAGTAGCCGTTGGGCAGGGACCTTTAGTCCCGGTTGGAGCCACCAACCGGGACTAAAGGTATTTCTAGTCCCGAAGGCAAAAAATTTCTGGGACTAGAGCCCATTTTGGACCGAGGATCAAAGGTCTATTCTCTACTAGTGCATATATCTCTTTGTTTTAATGCCTACTGGATGGAGGGACACACGGAGACCCTGGTCGCAGTACCTATTCCATTCTATCATGTAAAATTTGTATCCAAGCACAATTGCCAGAACTGATAACAGAATCAGGAAAATAACTTATCAAAACATAAGTGACCTGAGAAGAGGCCTGGGTTCTAATGTTTAGTGGGTCAAACAAAATGCATGTACGCACACAGAGACATTCCACCAAGAAGTGAAATTGCAAAGCTTATGCGTTTTCTCGATTCAATTTTAAAGTTAACAAGATAATATGTGTCATCCAAATATGAGTGCGAGAGGATATAGGCTTGAAGTGGACATTACACCCATGTTTTTCCACGAAGTAAGCCCAGTTCATATATTCCAAAAAAAATATAGCCTTAAGGAAATTAATGTTTTCCCTATTTCCTTGCAACTTTTGCCTATTTTCTGATGGTTTTAGTTTCAAACTAGTCAAGGGAAATTTCCGTAACAATGTGCAATTGTAAGTTCTATGTACAAGTGAATTGAGAAGACTGATAGCATGTGTAAGGAAAATGAAGCATCGGTCCATTTATTTTGGTGTTTGATGATCAACAAGATCAAATTGGACTAATATGTTTGCAAGTGTTTATTTTATAGTTCAATAGGTTGCAAACGTGGATTGAACAAAGGCGACATTGTAAGGAAAATGGACCTAGGCCCATTTACTTTGGATTTTGGTGTTGATGACCAACACAACCAAATTGGACTAATGAATTTATAAGTGATTGTTTTGTAGTTCAATAGGGTGCAAGACGTGACTTGAACGAAGGCAACATGGTGATACCACGATCAACACCATAAGCAAAACCCTAGAAGCACAAGAGAAGACCCAAGATATCAAGCAAAGTTCAAGCATAAAGATAGAAACCAAGCCGGACGCAAGATCACGAAGAAACATGCTAACAGAGGTGACCGGACGCTAACGGATAATTGACCGGACACGTCCGATCTAGAGCTCGACAACAGCAGGCGTCTACAGTACCGACCGGACGCTGAGGACTAAAAGTGACTAGACGCGACGATGACATTGTTCAATGTCGCGACAACAGCTCAGCACTGACTGGACGCTGGAAGGTGATCGACCGGACGCAGGAACTGCAGCGTTCGATCGACTCCAGAGAGGTTCTAGAGCGGCGAAGTTGCGACCGGACGCGTCTGGTGGCATGTGACCGGACGCCATCAGCGTCCGATCAGTTGATCGCGCCAAAGATCAAATGGTCGTTGTGAGTGACCGGACGCGTCTAGTCAGTAGCAGAAAAGCGGGTTTCGTCCCCCAACAACTACTTTCTCAGTGGGGCTTATAAATAGACCCCCCAACCGGCCATTTGACAGGAGTGGAGCTAAGGAAACTACCAAGAGTGTTGATACACCATTCCCCTTGCATAGTGCCTAGTGATTCATTAGTTGATTAATGTAGGTGCTTTGCGAAGTGCTTAGGTTGATTAGACCACCGCTTATCCGCTTGCTCTAGGATTTAGGCCTAGTGTTTAGTGAGGTTTGCATACCTCTTACCACTCGGTGCTTGCATGCACCATTGTTGTACATCTGAGGGGCTTATAGTCTTGCAAGATCACACCAACCATGTTTGTGGTGTGGCCGCCACCGTGTACCAAAGGGAACAAGGCCTGCGGCGGTTTGGCTGGAAGCTTGATAGTGAAGATGGCGGGGAGCGGTTCGGGTGAGGCTTATCGGAATGTATGTCAGAGACCCACTTGCACGTGGGGAAGGCCCGAGGCTATCCACAGAGTTATCCCGATCGGGAGCTTGGCCCTTGCGAGAGATTCCTTGCGACGGGCTCCAACAAGGACTAGGGGGATGCTTACGCGCTTCTCGATACCTTGATAAAAATACCAGAGTCAGTTGACGGGAGTTTGCCTATCTCTACCTTACCCTTTAGCTTCCGTATTTATATTGTTTGCATAACTCCTTTTGTGGTAGAGATAACAACACACTAGCAAAATCGTAGTTGCACATTTGGATAGTTTATCATTTTGCATAGGTTTTGCTAAGGTTAGAAAAAGAGGCCATAGTTTAGAGTTAGAGTTTTAAGTTGCCTAATTCACCCTCCTCTTAGGCAGTCACGGTCCCCTTTCAATTGGTATCAGAGCCGGTTGGCTCAATTTGGACCTTTGGCTTCACCGCCGTTGAGCCGACGCTATTTAGATTGGTTTGGATAGATACCTCTAGGCCTCCGCACTTTGACGGCACTAACTTCCCCTACTATAAAGCTAGAATGACTTGTTGCCTTGAGGTGATAGATTTGGGTGTTTGGAGAGTCACTCATGATGGGATGAAACCCATTAAGAATCCTGATAAACCCACAAAGAGTGAAGAAAAAGAAATTCATTTTAATGCTAGAGCTAAAAATTGCTTGTTTGAATCTTTTAGCATAGATGTGTTTAACCAAGTGTTCACTTTAAATATGGCACATAAAATTTGGTTAAAACTCCAAGAGCTTTATGACGGCACAACTAATGTTCCGTGAGCAAAAACATTGTCTAGCTAAATAAAATTATGATTCCTTTAAAATAAATTATGATGAGCTTGTTCGTGATATGTATCCTCGTTTGAATCTAATTATCAATGAGCTCCATTCAATAGGATTAACAAAGCTAGATGATGCAGACATCGTGAGGAAGATCATCTCCGTGCTACCACAAAAGAAATATACAAGCATCATCATCATCATCCTTCACAACATGGAGGACTTGAGCACTATGACCCCGACCATAGCCATTGGCAAGTTAGTGGCATTTGAAATGTCATGCAAGATGGGTCAAGAAGAAGCCTCTTTTTCAATCAAAGGCAAAGCTCTCACATGTAGTGACAAAAAGAAGATGAAGGGCAAGTAAGTTGAGACAAGCTCAAGCTCAAGCTCCTCAAGTGAAGATGATGATGATGAATGATGAAGAAGAAGAAGAAGAAGAAGAAGAAGAAGATGATGATCAATCTTCCTCCTCCACCTCCGATCTTGATGAAGAATCAATCAAACTTATCAACAAGGTGGAGGAGATGATCCAAAGGCTCAATATCAAGGGTGTGCCCATCCAAATTTAAGATCTCATCTTCACCAATCAAAGAAATGAGCAAAGAAAAAAAGGATGCTATGGATGCGGCGAGTTGGGCACTTTGTGGAAGTTTGTCCAAACAAGCCCACACCCAAGAAAAAGAAGAAGGCATGCAAGGACAAAGCCCTCACATCAATAAGGTCATGGGATAATTCTTCAAGTGAAAAAGAAGACCATCACAAGAGACAAGGGCACAAGCACTCATCATCAAGCACCTCACAGTGTGTGCCTTATGGCATGAGGTAATAAAAAGTCTATCCCCAGTGATAGTGAAAATGATAGTGGTAGTGATTGATGTAGACAAGGCCCGATCTTCAAAAGGTATGATAGCATCGATTGGTGGAGACTCGACGTTCATGATCTAGGCTTCGAACCAAGACTGATTCAGACCCCCATAACCGTTACACCACTGCTCCATTGGTTATCAACCACGCGAACGCGATTGACCTCGCTGCGAAGGCTTTCCTACGAGCGAATCGAGAACACAAGCAAGAACGAGATGAACGCAATCTAAAATTACAAATAAATATGAGGCTTATGATAATGAAAAGGAGTTCAAGTTTTTATTCGAAAGGACTAATCGCCAGAGGCGAACAAGATCAAGAACTAGGGACCTAGTTCACAGCAAGCAGCCTTGGCGATATAATTGTAGCAAAATGATGTCTGTTTCACAAGGAAATTAAGAACTAAATAAAACCCAAACCCTAAGGAGAGCAACGGCTGCTATTTATAGAGTCTTGGGCGTTACCCCCCTGGACGCGCCCCCTAATGGGCCCAAACATAATACATGGTCCAACGAACCAAAAGACGATGTCGCAACACCCTGATAGATTCTGGACTGCTGACTTGTTTCGACGATTCCTGTTGATTCCAAAGGCCTTTTGACGTGAGACAACTTGGATTGGCTTCCTTATCAAATTAGCTTTGCAACCATATATGGATCGTTGAAAACAGAGTCTGGATACGTCCTTGGGTGACCAGTTTAAGGCAGACTGGTCCTAGGAGGCCGAGGCAGACTCAAACTTGAGTTGCTTTGGGCCTCCACCTCGGGGATTCAAACCGAATTAGCCTCGGACCTCCTTCTTGACTTGGACACCCTTGCTGGCCTCCTACCCCTACATACCATGCACCAAACATGGTTATATGCATGAGTGTCATGTCCTCATCAGGGATGATGAGCTACCTTCTTATGATGAAATTATGCAAGAAAATCTTAACTTTGCTAAAGTTTGCACTAGTCAACAAAAGAAGCTTCGAAAAATTAAAAGAAAAACTAGATAGCTCACAACAAGCTTATGCTACTTTGGTTAAATAATATGAAACTTTTGCCAATCTTAATATGGAGCTATCTACTAAAATTGAGCAACTTGAGGCTAGTGCAACAACAAGTGCATGCACAATCAATGATGAGCAACTTGTAAAGAAAAATAAAAAATTAAAGAAAAAGTTAGCTAGCTCACAAGATGCTTATAAAAGTTTGCTTGCTAAAATAGAAACCATGTGCAAACATTGTGATGAGCTAACTAATAAAGTTGCTAATATTGAGGCCAGTCGGTACAACCCCCACCGAGGCACCTAAAAAGAAAGGTTCAATTTTTGACATGCCTAAAAAGGATGCCTCTACTTCTTGTAATGATTTATGTTTAGACTCACTCTTGTACAACCAAATTTATGTTGAGAAAGTTGTTATAGAAACATGCACACAAGAGGTCACAATGGAGAATGAGCAACTCAAGCAAGAAGTGGCTCGCCTCACCAAGGACTTTACTCAAGTGAAAGGCAAGACAGAGCAAGCTCATCTTCATCAAGATAACACCGTCAAGGGAGTGAAGAAGCTTGATGAAGGACAAACCAGTGGTTTGCTATGTGTGCCACAAGGAAGGTTACAAGTCCTATGAGTGCAAGGTGAAGAATGAGGGAGGAACTAAGAAGAAAGAGAAAAACAAAAAGCAAACAAGCAAGCTCTCCAACACCTACACCAACAAGGTGGACAAGAAGGCCTCCACACCATACTTGTTAAAGGAGAATAAAAATGACAAGGTGGTGGCCATCAAGGTGAACAAGCAAGCCAACAATGGGGTCAAACGCTTTTGGTTGTCAAAAAAGATCATTTCAAATATGAAGAGCACCAAGAAGGTTTGGATCTCGAAAGGAAAGTGAGAAGTCCAATGGACTTTAGGGAATTTAGGAGACTTGGCAAAGTATGGGTGCATTTCATCGGGGTGCATCACATTGGATCATGGTAATTGCCAAGTGGGTTAGTGAATACTATGGACCCAAATTCCCCTTTCCATGTTAGATAACTAGATGTAATTTTTTTCAATTGGTATCTCTTACAATTGGTATCAAGATTCAAATTCTTGCAATCTCAATTGACATCTAGTTCCTTTTCATGCCTAGGTTTGCATTTGCATGTTTAATATTTTGTCTTGCATACACTAGGTATATCTTATGGTAGGCTTGCTTGGTTTCATTCTTAACCCTTGGAGCAAACCTACATGGTTTAAATTATTTAGGAGCACGGCACATAGCTTGTTTTACAATAGTTCATCTAATATGTGCCAAAGTCCAAATTATAGATAATTTCTCCCGAATATCACCTTAGAAAATGATTCTCACATTCATGTGATGTCATCTTTTAAGTGATATTTTTTATTCTAAAATCAATGTGCATGTCTCCTACAAGTATTCCATGCTTGTGTGGACAAATTTAGGGGGAGGTTACTCTACAAGTTGGATGCTTTGAGACTAACACCTCTTCAAGCTTATTATGTGTGTAGTAGTCTCATTGCAAGGAAAATTGAGTCCCCAGAGTTAAGCATCATACTTCAAATATCCACCACATATTGCAAGTGGTATAAATCAAATTGGCTTCAACATGTGGTATTTCTAAACCGATATCATCATGTAGATTTCACTTTGATATATATATGCTTTCTCCATGCATTATATAGATTAAACTCCCTTGAGCATTAATTTTCCAATTATGTATAAATTACATTCCCCATCATATGTATGCATATATTTAGGTGGAGCTTAGTCTATGTAATGTGAGTCAAATGTTGTGACCTATTCCACTCCACATACAAAGGTTCACAAAGTTTGACCCTCCCTTGTGCTAATAATGCCTTCCTTTTTTGTGTTTGATTCCAAAGAGGGAGAATTTATAGGACCAAAAGCAAGCCCGATCATAATAATTTACAAGTGGTAATGGTCCTGAGAAAGGGAGGAATAGTGGATTATGGATTAGTCTATGTAATAAGGAGAATTTGTAGGACCAAAAGCGAGGCTTAAATCCATAATGTCACATGGGGACATTTGCAAGGGCAAGATAAGTTTCCAAAAATGTTTACATGTGGTACCTTTTAGCTTTACAATTGGTATCTTTTAGCATCATATAACCTTGCCCTTTGCATTGCATCCTAGCAAGTAAATAGTTTTAAATTCCAAAAAATTATTATTTGCTTGTTTTGGTTGTGTTGTCATCAATCACCAAAAGGGGGAGATTGTCAGGAAAATGGACCCTAGGCCCATTTACTTTGGATTTTAGTGTTTGATGACCAACATAACCAAATTGGACTAATGAATTTGCAAGTGATTGTTTTGTAGTTCAATAGGGCGCAAGACGTGACTTGGACGAAGGCGACATGGTGATACCACGATCAACACCATAAGCAAGACCCTAGAAGCATAAGAGAAGACCCAAGATATCAAACAAAGTCCAAGCCCGAAGATAGGAACCAAGCCGGACGCAAGATCGTGAAGAAACGTGCTCACAGAGGTGACCAGATGCTGGTGGATAATTGACTGTACGCGTCTGATCAAGAGCTCGGCAACAGCAGGTGTCTGCAGCAGCGACCGGACGCTGAGGACTAAAAGTGACTGGACGCGATGATGACACTATTCACTATCGCGACAATAGCTCAGCGCTGATCGGACGCTGGAAGGTGATCGACCGGACGTAGGAACTGCAGCGTCCGATCGAGTCTAGAGAGGTTCTAGAGCGGCAAAGTTGCGACCGAATGCGTCCAGTGGCATGTGACCGGATGCCATCAGCATCCGATCAGTTGATCACGCCGAAGATCAAATGACCGTTGTGATTGACCGGACGTGTCCGGTCAAGACAACAGTAGCGTCCGGTCAGTAGCAGAAAAGCAGGTTTCATCCCCAACAGCTACTTTCTCAGTGGGGCTTATAAATAGACCCCCCAACCGGCCATTTGACAGGAGTGGAGCTAAGGAAACATACCAAGAGTGTTGATACACCATTTTAGTAATCTCTACTCGCATAGTGCTTAGTGATTCATTAGGTGATTAGCGTAGGAGCTTTGTGAAGTGCTTAGGTTGATTAGACCACCACTTATGCGCTTGCTCTAGGTTTAGGCCTAGTGTTTAGTGAGGTTTGCATACCTCTTACCACTCGGTGCTTGTGTGCACCATTGTTGTATATTGGAGGGGGCTTGTAGTCTTACGAGATCACACCAACCGTGTTTGTGGTGTGGCCACCACCGTGTACCGAAGGGACCAAGGCCCATGGTGGTTTGGCTAAAAGCTTGATAGTGAAGATGACGGGGAGCGGTCCGAGAGAGGCTTACTGGAAGGTATGTCAGAGACCCACTTGCGCGTGGGGATGGCCCGAGGCTATCCACGGAGTTACCCGACTGGGAGCTTGGCCCTTGTGAGGGATTCCTTGCGAGGGTCTCCAATAAGGACTAGGGGGAAGCTTGCACGCTTCTCGATACCTCGGTAAAAATACTAGAGTCGTCGACGAGAGTTTGCCTATCTCTACCTTACCCTTTTGCTTCCGCATTTACATTGTTTGTATAACTCCTTTTGCGGTAGAGATAGAAACACACTATCAAAACCATAGTTGCACATTTGGATAGTTTATCTTTTGGCATAGATTTTGCTAAGGTTAGAAAAAGAGGCTATAGTTTAGAGTTAGAGTTTTAAGTTGCCTAATTCACCCCCCTCTTAGGTGTCACGGTCCCCTTTCAGACGTAGATCAACATCTCACAAGACACATTGAAGACCTACATGATCAAGCAAAGTTCAAGCCATGGAAGCTAGGGACTGAGATGGACTGCAAGGATCATGAAGAAACAAGTCACATAGGACCTACACAACAACCATTGGACTACTGGTCACATATAACCATCAGACGCTGTCCGATGCATATATAACCAACAACATCTACTTGCTACGACTACCTGCTACGGCTACCATCAGGATGCAACCCTAGCACTGTTCACTTGCGTCCATTGCATATATGACTCGCAACTGGCTACGTTCATCGGACTGCTGGTTACATATAACCATCGGACACGTCCGATGCATATATGACCTGCAACGGCTACTTGTAACAGCTACCTACATCGAACGCTGGTTACATATAACCATCGGATGCGTCCGATGCATATATGATCTGCAACGTCTACTGCAATGGCTACCTTTGAGTTGGGGCTTATAAATACTACCCCAACCGGCCAAATGAGAAGCGAGGGAACAAGGGAAAGGTAGAGGGGTGTTGTTCCTACACCACAATTCTCTCCACATGCTAGGGCTTAAAGATCACTTTATGATTAGCGTAGGGTGCTTTGCGAAGTGCTTAGGTTAGTTAGACCATGCTCATATGCTCTTGCTCTAGGCTTAGGTCTAGGTTGCTAGTGAGGCTTGCATACCTCTTAATCAAAGGTGCTTGCACGCACCAGTGCTTGTACTCGACTGGGTCTTGCAAGTCTTGCAAGACCACACCAACCGCGTTTGTGATGTGGCCGCCATCGTCTAAGGAGGGAACAAGGTTTGTGGTGTTTTAGCTAGAAGCTTGATAGTGAAGATGGTGGAGAGCGGTTTAGGAGAGGCTTACCAGAAGGCACATTGGAGACCCACTTACACAGTGGGGTAGGCCCTGAGGCTATCCATGGAGTTACCCGATCGGGAGCTTGGCCTTTGCAAGGGCTTCCTTGTGAGGGGCTCCAACGAGGACTAGGGGGAAGCATGAGCTTCTTGATACCTTGGTATAAATACCGGAGTCATCGACGGGAGTTTACATCTCTATCTCATATTTAGTTTCCGCATTTTCATTGCAATCTTGGTTGTTTGCTTTACCTTTCCTAGCTTAGTTGGATAGGCTAGTTGATAGGATTGAAATCTATGTTGCATAACTCTTTTGCAGTAGAGATAGCAACACACAAGCAAAACCATAGTTACACATTTAGATAGTTTATCTTATTGCATAGGTTTTGCTATGGCTAGAACTAGAGGCCATAGTTAAAAGTACAATTTTAAGTTGCCTAATTCACCCCCCTCTCTTAGGTGTCATGGTCCTTTCAACATGTATTACCGTTCTAATTAGTCCCACTTTCATTGCAAGTATGCAAACAGTACAAGAAATTTGATGATCCATAACAACATATTTTTGTCATGTATCACAAAAAGTCATCACAAACTAGCATCTAAGATGATTTAATGATTCATCATTGAGAGACCTATTCATGTTTTGGTATTGAATAACAACATTTGTGTACTAATGTGTTTCATGTGAGATGAAAGGTTAGGCTTAGTCCACAAACAAGAGTTGAGCAACATGAGGCCATGGAGATGAGATGGCATGGACATGGGTGATGCAAAAGCTCAACATTTTTAAGTGGAGAGATGAGAAGCAAAGGAGTAGAAAATAAAAAGAAGGCTAAGGTATATGTATAAAGATTGTTTCACCGGCCATAAGGTGATTAGAGAAGTGCAAATGGTCGGGTTCATAGGATAGATGGTTGTACTATAAAGGGGGCAAGTCTTGTTTCTAATGCAGTTATCTAGTGCCCCTTGAGTGATCTAACATTGCATATGCATTAGGATTGAGTGGCATGCTGAGATCTCAAGTGAAAACCTTTGATAAATGCTAACTCAAGTGTCAAAGGTGTTGGTCATCCTATGGGAGACCTATTCAGAGTTAGCCATTTCAAAAGGTTTGAGAAAAGTGGAGTACTTTTACTACCACGCCAGAGCTCTTTGGTGACCACTGAAGATTAGAGCACTACCCTAGGAATAGTGGAAATCTTCAATGCATACCCTCACTTTTGGCACTGAAGAGGTGAGCATGGGAGCTTAGGAATAGTGCACAGATGCATGGGGGAGAATTCAAATATGGCATCAGAGCCCTCCGATGACCTTACTAGAGCTACAAAACAGAGAGGGAGTTCTTGTCCGTGCGGGGGGTTGGGATTCTAACATTATTGGAAGCTTAGAGCACGTTAACAAACATTATGCTCACTTGGAGTAGTAACTCTAGAGCCTTAATATCATTTAACAAAGGGAGTCATTCTACAAATGGTGGAGAATTTTGAACCAGTTTCGACAAGGCTCAAGAGAGCACTTTCGTTGGGATGATGACTTACTTTTGGTGGCATATTTGGAAGGGAAGAAACTGAAGAGTGTAATGGAGAAGCGGTGCAGAAAGTTGTCTATGGAGTGTTGCTATGCTATTCTCATCTACCTATTTTGTCAAGTTAGACATTTATCATGTGGGTTTTGCTTGGCTCTACAATAATAGGTGTATGAGTTGTGGGCCCTCACCTTGTAAGATGGACTATGGTTGTTGTTATTTTTATTTTTGTATTATTTTTCTTTTCCTTTTTCTTGGCTAATATTTTTTTTAAATCTGTTGTGGTCCTTTCCTATCTCCAATATTAAAGGGCATAATGTTTCTTCGCCCTTCATCGTTCACAACCGTACGATGGGGATCCAATGGGCTCAACATCTCCCATGCCTATACAAGTTAGAGTAGCGTATCCAAATAGTGTGGTTCCAAAATGAATTGGAATATGAAATGTTTCCATGGTCTGTCAGTCTCTCCCATACCTATACGAGTTAAGTGTTTAGACATAGTGACGAATTAGAGCATGTCACATTCAGACATAGTATAAATTATGATTCATAGATGAATTGAAACACTAACGATATCACTAAATTAATCTCTAAGATGCAAGTCGTCTAGTTAACCAGGCAACAAGTTGAATGTGCCATTGCAGCTTACGGGTATATTTGCTAGTAAAAAATAACTAGCCCCATTACCCAATGTGCAAGTTATGTTTCTTAGAACATGACTTTGCACCCACTTGTGCAAAGATTGTTCATACATGAAAGAAGTTTTGAACAAGATGCTCACTTGGAGGAGCAACTCTAGAGCCTTAATATCATTTAACAAGGGGGTCATTCTAGAGATGGTTGAGAAATGGTGAATTAGTTTCGACAAGGCTCAAGAGAAAGCTTTCGGCGAGACGATGATTTACTTTTGGTGGCATATTTGGAAGGAAAGAAACCGAAGATTGTAATGGAGAAGTGGTGGAGGAAGCTGGCTATAGAGTGCTGCTTTGCTGTTCTTATCTATCTATTTTGTCGAGTTGCTTCCTTTGTCATGCGGTGTTTTCTTGTCTCTAGAATAGGCGTGTGAATTGTGGTCCCTCACCTTTTGAGCTAGATTATGGTTGTTTTAAATTTTTTTATACTTCTTATTTTTCTTGTCGAATAGTTTTTTAAAAAGTCTCTTGCTATCCTTTCCTATCTCTAATAATATCAAAAAGCAAAATGTCACTTCATCCTTCATCGTTCACGGCCATTTGATAGGGATCCAATGGGCTCAATATCATCTCTGTGCCTGTCCAAACACGGTGTGGTGTATGATCCAAAATGAATTGAAATGCAAAGGGATCCAATGGGCTCAATATCACCATATGAGTTATATGTTCAAGGCATGGTGATGAATTAGAGCAACACGCATTAAGGTATAGTACGTGACTACATGATAGCTAAATAAATCTTCAAACTGCAAGTTGTTGAGTTAACCATGCAACAAGTTGAATGTCCCATTGCAACTTATGGATATGTTTGTTAATAAAGAAGTAAAAATAATCAGCAAGGATGTGCACCACTCCCTTGCGGGCTCTTTCAGTTGTTAATTTATAGGATTAAGTCCTACTTTTGCCCCCTCAACTATTGTGTCGGTCTAATTTTAGCCCTCAACTTACAAAACCATCTAGTACCGGTACCTCAACTGTCAAAACCGTTCACTTTTAGCACCTGGGCGGGGGCAAGGCTGTTTTGATCGACGTTGAGTGGTTTTGACACGCAACCTCCATCTCAGTGACATGTGGGGCCCACACGTCATCGACTCAATCCCTCCCTCTCCGATGACCACGACGTGGCCGTCCGGGATGGCGGAGACAGTCGCCACGGTGCGTGTGTCCTCGGGCACCTGCGCCACCGGTCGCCACGCCGACGTCGCTCCCGCGACGCCGTCGCGCGCCACGAGGCCCTATGCTTGCGTCGGGTACCCGCCGCCGACGAGGAACCTGTCGCCTCCCCCGGTGGCGACACAGAGCCCGTGCGGCTCGTCATGCTCCTCCGCCATGTCCGGGAGCTGCGCCCACGCGTAGGCGTCCGGGTCATAGGCGAGCGCCGATCGCAGGGAATTCTTCTCGTCGTCGTGGCTTGCCGGCCACATACACGGCGCCGCCGATGGCCGCGTAGGCGACCAAGGACTGGCGCGGGCCCGGCATGGGCGCGCCGCGCCGCCACGTGCCTGTCAGGAAGTCATAGATGAACACCGCGTCCGTCGGCGCCCAAGTCTCTGGGTGCCAGCCGCCAACCACCACTAGCCGCTTCCTCCCCTGCCCGTCGGCGCCGTCCACGGTGGCCACCTGGCAGAAAGAAGGGGAGGCTCTCGCTTGGCCACGGCAGGGGCGGCAGCGGCGCCCACCGTCCCTCCACCAGCTCCAGCAACACCATCCGGTAGAGTTCGTGGGGCCTCCCGAGCCCGCCGCCGTCGAGTGCTTGTCCACCGCCGGACCAGCGTCGTCGTCAGCCGCAGGCGCTGCCGGCTGCTCCTGGACCAGTGCCTGGACCACATGTGGGACCACCTTGTAGTCCCCACGTCGGGCGCTGGCCTGCGCGTCCTCCACGCTTTGCTTCGCCGCGAGCAACGCTGACTCGAACGTGTCGTACGCGTCCACGAGCATGAGGAGGCCGTTGAGGACCTGGTCGGCGTCGGAGTCGTGGAGGGCCACCGCGGCGTGGCCAGCAGGTCGCCGAGGGTGGCCAGGACGGCGTCCAGGAGCGCGAGGCCGTGGCTGGAGGAGTAGGAGGCTCCGCCGGCGCCGCATCACGCCCTGAGCGCGCGGACGGTGCCGTGGAGGCGCGCGAGCGCTGGGTGGCACTGCTGGCTCGTGGACCGCGCGTGTGCTACCGCGGTCGGTGCCGCGGCCGCCTTCCACGTCGGCGTCCAGGAGCGCGAGGGCATGGCCGTGAGGATGGAGAGGGAGGGATTGAGTCGATGACGCGTGGGCCCCACATGTTACTGAGATGGAGGTTCCGTGTCAAAACCGCTCAACGTCGGTCAAAACAGCCTTGTCCTCGCCCAGAGGCTAAAAGTGAACGGTTTTGACAGTTGGGATACCGGTAATATACGGTTTTGTAGTTGAGGGCTAAAATTAGACCGACACAATAGTTGAGGGCCAAAAAAAAATGAACTTAATTCTAATTTATATAATGTTGATAAGTCAGAATGGTTCCTACCTCGAACCAGGCTAACCGAACGGACCCTAGCTCCTCAAGTAGCCTAGTGCCGTGGACGAGTGAGCCCTAGCCGTGTCGATCGACCACTAGCCGACCAGCTCACCCCTCCCCGGTGCGAAAAGGCCACACGACACATCGCGAAAAGCTATGGCGGACTGCCTAAAGCCACACACGGATGTCGCCCGACGCAGTGGGCAGGTCGACACAGCCAAGAGTTTAAAAGCCACCACCCAGCCGTCCCACGCATTCCTTTGACCGGCAAAACAAAGAGAAGAAGCAAGCAAGAGCACCCACACGAGGAGAAGCCGCCGCGCCGTCCCCAAGAAGAATCCACCAGCCAGCAACTGCAAGCTACCGTTACTCTACGGAATTCCTTACTCTACCTCCTGCTGGCTCCTGCGAGAGGGGCGGCGCCGATCGATCCATCCATCCATCCACCGATCGGGATGTGGGAAGGCGGCGGCATCCACGGCAGCCACCACGAGGCGCTCCTGCTGCAGGCCGCCGGATCAGGAGCGGCCGACTACGGGCACGGCGGCGGCCCGGCTTCGTTCATGCCGTGGCTCGGCTCGGCCGCCGCGCCGGGGTTCTCCTACATGGCTCCACACCACGCGCATCAGCCGGGGCCCTTGGGCGCCGCCGAGGCGGCCGCCGCGAGCCCTTTTGGCTTCGGCGGCGGCGGCGGGTACAGCGATGGCGGGGTGGGGCAATTCGGGGTGTTCGGCCCAGAGACCCCGCTGCCTCTTTCGCCGCACGGTCTGCTGGCTGCCGGAGGCAGCAGTGGTGGGACGACGGCGCTGCTGCCGCACGGGCCGAGGATGGTGTCCGGCCTTCTGGGGACCCTGCAGGCGGAGCTGGGGCGGATGACGGCCAAGGAGATCATGGACGCCAAGGCGCTGGCGGCCTCCCGCAGCCACAGCGAGGCCGAGCGCCGCCGCCGCCAGCGCATCAACAGCCACCTCGCCAGGCTCCGCAGCCTGCTCCCCAACACCACCAAGGTGATCATGAGGTTACCCGTGCCATCACTACCTACCTGCATCTGCATGTACATCCCCGGGCCACATGCTAACTGCGTGCAGATCCATGATCCATGGCCAAACCCTAGAACGAACCTGCCAGCAGCTTGGTGGCCCTGCAGAGATGCGCAATCGCGAGATCAATCCGGCTTGGGTTGATCACCCCACTGTTCAATT
The DNA here is from genome assembly GCF_019320115.1 of Miscanthus floridulus. NCBI lineage: Eukaryota > Viridiplantae > Streptophyta > Magnoliopsida > Poales > Poaceae > Miscanthus > Miscanthus floridulus. The sequence continues at coordinate 62,228,800 of NC_089592.1, read as the reverse complement.
CAGATCCAGCAGACGACAAGGAAATCGCCCTTGATTACAGAAGTAGTTAAGCACACAGCTAACAGCTTATAGGGTGACACAGGATGTAGCCGAGCTACCTACCTAGACTAGATAGCTTAGCCAGTTTCTGTCGACACCGGCTAGTGACACAGGCCGGCGTGCCGGCTCTACAATCCCTCAGCAGTCAGCACCCATAGCATAATTACATGCTTGAAATCAAGAGGCACTGCCAAGTCCACATTTCTTAATCTTTATTAGTTTCCCTGCTGACTAATGCCATATATGTTTACAATGATCATATATACTTTGAGACAGGAATTTCGTTTCACGGGATCTTCGTCGCCAGAGATAGATAGATATTTGGAATCCTATACAAGTAAAGTCCACGGAAATTTTCTACCCCTAGTATGTTCTCCAACCAAAGGTAGGGCCTCTCAAGTTAGGACAAACTACAAAGGGGACAAACAAAGACAAGATGAGATGGTCATAGGTTAGACCATCAAGTGAAAAAAAAATGGTCATAGGTAGCAGCAGCTGACATGGCACGCAGAAGGCTTTGGGCTCGTGGGAGACCCCGCGCGCGCGCCCTGCTTCCCCTGCTGCGCTCCTGTGCACTCCTGCGGGGAGATCGAGCGGCCCGTGCAAGACAAGCGCGCACGCTCGTGTCAGAGCTCATGATCAGGCGCCTCACCCCAAAAGCGGCAGGCAGGGAGGCCGGCTGGAGGCCGCGCATGCAAAGGCTGCACCCACGCGCGCCATTTTTGTAGCTTTTCTTCCATGCTCGCATGCACTCGCACCACTCAATCGCCACTGCTGCTGCACGCCCTCTCTCTCCTCTCCTACCGCCACTACACCTGCAGCCACCGCGCCTACTTGCGCGCGCGCACACACACACACCAGTCGCCACTCGCCAGCTAGTTAGAGCCACTACTGTAGCTGTACTCATCTCGCCATATGCGGTATGCGCAATCATATTTGCATGCATGCGACGCTAGTTCCATGTGTTGATTTTCAAGCACCTAATGATGGCTCTGATCTGTTCTGTTGCTGTTTCCTGATGGCGTGGGTCGTTTGGGTCTCGTCTCGCTCGCTCGCTTGCAGACGGACAAGGCGTCGCTGCTGGCCGAGGTGATCGAGCACGTCAAGGAGCTGAAGCGGCAGACGTCGGCGGTGCTCGAGGGGGAGGAGCCGGCAGCGGCGGCGCGGCAGCACCTGCAGCTCCTGCCTACGGAGGCGGACGACCTGGCGGTGGACGCCGCGGAGGACGGCGACGGAAGGCTCGTCGTGCGGGCGTCGCTGTGCTGCGAGGACCGCGTCGGCCTCATCCCCGACATCGCCCGCGCGCTCGCCGCGCTCCGCCTGCGCGCGCGCCGCGCTGAGATCGCCACGCTTGGCGGCCGCGTCCGCAACGTGCTCCTCATCACCACCGCCGACGACGACGAGGAGGAGGAAGAAGGAGGAGAGGGCCAAGGGAACGACGGCGACGACGACGTCGGCGAAGCCTGCTCCGCCGCCGCCGCCGCCGCCTCGTCGTCCAACCAGAGGCACGAGCTCGTCGCGTCGATCCAGGAGGCGTTGCGCGGCGTCATGGACCGCAAGACGGCGAGCAGCGGCGACACGTCCTCGTCTAGCGGCGGCGGCGGGAGCATCAAGAGGCAGCGCATGAACGGTGCGCATGAGCAAGGTTCGCTTTAGCGTGCTAAAACTAGCTAGTAGCTAGTACTCCGTAGCTAGCTAGCTAGCGCCATACCTCCATCGATGCTAGCATGCATGAAATATGCAAGCATGCTTGCATGGCTAGCTAGCTTCTGAAACTCTCAAGTTAATTAGTATAGTTATAAAGCTATAGTCACTTCAAACTTGGAACGAGCTGGCTCTTTTTTTTGTTGTGTGTGTGCATGAGAGAAAGAAAATGGAAACATGGACGTGCAAGTTAGCAGAGGGAGAGTTTTATGTGTATCCCTTATATATCTTTGTGGTGCTTTTTTAAGTTTTTACTTAGTTCGCGTATGTATTGGGGAGAGGGGGAAATTTGAGAGGTTATTGATAAACCGCTCGTAAAATGCATGGGGGTGTTGATAAGGGTGTACACATGTATAATCTTTGGGTTAATATAATGGGAGATGGAATTGGTGGCGTTGCTCATTTCTTCAGTGTGCCATGCATGGAGCTAGCTTCACTCTTTTTCACATTTCATCATCTTGTCGTTTGCATCCCATTGCCAATACATTTGTGCATGCTAATGTTATACATTCTGTTCATCTTTTTGCCGGCCTCACATGTTCTGATCTCATGATTAGTTTTCTCCAGAGCTCATTCGATCTGTACAAATCTTCTTAAGTATCAATTTGGTAATGTTATTATTGTTGGTGATATATAGCATCTTTTTTCTCTCCTATATATGTACTCCCTCGCATAAAAATAGTCATTCTCGCTTCCCAAAAAGTTAACTATCTTTAACTTTAACCGAGTATATATAACAAAATATTAACAATTATGGTACATAATTAGTATCATTGAATAAATGTTTGAATATATTTTTATAATAAATTTATTTGGAGATATAAATATTGCTAATATTTCTATAAATCTAGTCAAATTTAATAAAGTTTTACCATCACGAGTCCGACTCTTTTTATGGGACATAGGGAGTATTTATCTTGTATGGACAAATCAGTGACTGCTTTATTCTGCACATATATATAATCCAATACCACAGAGCTAGCAGTAGATATTAAGATATATGTGCATACTGTTGTTAAGTATATATGTACAAATATTACCATGATGGTGAACTATCCCAATTTCTGTCTTTCTGTAGTCACTCATCACTGAATTCGATCGAGCCCTATCAAATTGTCATACTTAGTGTTTTGGAGTGGGGATCACCTTGCTTCATGCAACAAATAAATTGATGACTTCCAGAGGACCTAGATAAAAGAGAGAGGGCATTATTTAAAATGGCATCAAACGACGTAGGCAATATCTTTGATCAATACCTTGCCTTAAAGCTATTTTCTCCTTTTTTTCATTCCTATCCCATGGCCATGCAATGTAATTTCTCTAAAGGCCAGATCAAGGCAGTCTTTTATTTTCCCTAGCTACGTGGGCTCCAGTTTTTTATATATCTATAATCCAAAGCTCTCATAGAACATTCAGTTGCTTGGTCCTTTTGTTATTTATTACATGCCAATATACATCGTATAATACAAATATCTCATATTTTTTTGTACACCAAAACTATTCTAGTTCTCTAATAATCTAAAGTACAATGTAGCCTACTACGTGTTCAGATGAAAGGGTGCAAAAACTGCATGGTTTCAAGTGTGGTAGTCATCATGCGGTTTGCTTGATGATAGTCAGAGTTGTTGATATATGCTACTTACCCATTTAGCAGGGCTTCTCGGCTCCGGCTTAAAAGCTCTAGTTTGGTTTTGGTTAACTGATGAAACCCTAAGTGCTAACCTAGTTTATCAAAGTATTTATGAGATAGATAGCACTACTCCAAGTAATGAAGCAATAGCGAAGATCATGACGATGGTGATGGCATGGTGATGATCAAATGCTTAAACTTGAAAAGAAGAAAGAGAAAAATAAAAGGCTCAAGGCAAAGGTATAAATAGTAGGAGTCATTTTGTTTCGGTGATCAAGACACTTAGCGAGTGTGATCACATTTAGGTCAGATAGCAGTACTATTAAGAGGGGGTGAAACTCGTATTGAAATGCGGTTATCAAAGTGCCACTAGATGCTCTAACTCATTGCATATGCATCTAGGATCTAGTGGAATGCTAACACCCTTGAAAGTATTTGTAAAAATATGCTAACACATGTGCACAAGGTGATACACTTGGTGGTTGGCACATTTGAGCAAGGGTTAGAAAACTTCACCATGCGGACAGTCCGACGGTGCCACCGGCGCCCTATATAGAAAAGACAGGTTCACAGAGTGACCGGACGCTGGGTTCAGAGTCCGGTCAGTGACAGCAGTAAGCACACGGTCTCGGTCTTGTGACCGGACGCTGGCGTGTAAACTGACCGGACGCTGGCAGGGTATGTCCGGTCAGTGCTGACGTACGCTGACGTGAGGCGCACAGAGGAAACGTTGAGTGACCGGACGCCGGGTGAGTCCGGTCAAGCATCATAAAATTTCACGTTTGGAACCTTACTGGAAACGACCGTACGCTGGAGTACTACGTCCGGTCACTTTCTAACTGACGCGTCCGGTCATCACTTGACCGTTGAGATCGGGCAATCGGCGTTTGAAGCTGATGACACTGGCAAGCATCGGGCGACCGGACGCTGGGGTCTTGCAGTCCGGTCGTACTGATCGGAGCATCCGGTCACCCCGAGTTGTGCCCAATGGAGAGGTACAACGACTCTATTTCGTGGGGGGGGCTTCTATTTAAGCCCCATTGCCGGCTCAAGCTCACTCTCTTGGCCATTTGCATTGACATAGCAACCTTGTGAGCTTAGCCAAAGCCCTCTCACTCATCTCATCATTGTTTTATCATTATTGTGAGATTGGAAGAGAATCCAAGTGCATTGCTTGAGTGATTGCATCTAGTGGTACGTGGCATTCGTGTTTCGCTGCGGGATTCACTTGTTACTCTTAGTGGTTGCCGCCACCTAGATGGCTTGGAGCAGCGAGGATCGTTGAGCGGAGGTTGGTGATTGTCTCCGGCTCCGATCGTGGTGATTGTGAGGGGTCTTGTGCCTTCCCCGACAGAGAGCCAAAATGTTACTCTAGTGGATTGCTCGTGTCATTGAGTTACCTCACTTGTGGGTAGGTTCTTGCGGTGTCCAATTGTGTGGACGAGGTTCGTGCAACACCTCTTAACCGCAGAACCACCAAGTGTTGGTCGACACAACAGGGACTAGCGTGCTGGCAAGCACGTGAACCTCAGGAGAAAAATTGGTTGTCTCTTGCTCTTTGGTATTCTCCAGGTGACTGGTTTAGTATTCATCTTGTGATTGGTTCACTCCTCTACATGGCGGTATAATCACCCTACTCACTCATTTATATTTTTGCAAACTAGTTGTGGCAAGCTCTTTAGTGTAATTAGAATTGAGAGCTTGCTTTGTTATTTTAAGTTCATCTAGTGGAGCTCTTTAGAGTAGCAAGATTGAGAGCTCTTAGTGAGTAGTAACATTGCAAGTTGTGTGCTTAGTAATCATTGCAACTAGAATTGTTGGATAGGTGGCTTGCAACCCTTATAGAGCTAGAGCAAGCTTGTATTTCGCTATTTGTCATACTAATCAAATTGCTCTAGTTGATTTTGTAGATTTTTAAATAGGCTATTCACCCCTCCTCTAACAATATTAGGACCTTTCATGGCTTCTTGCGACTTCTCAGCAAAAAGCCCTGGCAAATGGGCATCTTAAAACGTCTCCTTGCAAGGAGTTCGAAGGAGCCAGAACCTTTTTTTTTTTTTGCAGAGGAGTCAGACCCGAAAAAAAAAATAGTCACAAACACAATACAAGTTATTATAAAACTGCCACTGGAGCCGTTTTTGCCCAAACGTTTCTGCCAAAGAAGCTGCTCCACGTGAGGAGTCAGAGCCCTTTTAGACGGAGTCGAAGCTCTACCAAACGAGCCCAAGTTGAGTGGATTATATTGATGGATGGCGTTGTAAATTCAAATTAAAATTCACTTAGGTTTATATATATAATTGGTAGTTTTATTTTTTTTCTAGGAAAAATGTGGCACGTAGATTTATGCAAAGAAAAAAAAACAGTTGTCTAAAATATTGCAATACAAATACTCCATGTCCCCGCCACATGCACGCGTGAGCTACGTTTTGCAGCAATGCCTTGTCAATTTAATTTGCATGCCATCAATTAAAAAAAGGAAGTATGTATGGCGCACCAGCATGACAAAGGATCGGATATTTTTATATTTGCATGTCATCAAATTAATTTGTGAGCACAAAGACTCAAAGAGAGATAAGTGGTATTTGTATTTGACAAGCATTATTGATTATAGCACCTCTGGAGCTCAGAAATAGTACTTCGAGTAGAAAATAATTCATTCTTTTTACGATTGATGACTAATATGTATATTATTTATAAAAACATAAAATGCTTTGACGATATATATATATGGCAACGGTATTGTTACAACTTTTAGGGCTTGTTCGGTTGTCTAGGATTGATGTCCTGGAACTATTTCCAACTGGAATGATTGAGTAATTAATTTGTATAACAATTCATCAGTTGGATCGATTCCTGTCTCCGTTCCTGAATAACCGAACGCCCTTATTCTGCGTTCAATCGTTGTGTGATAGGTCCTTATCATACTTTTTACTAACTTATTGTATCAAGCGTGGCTCCAGTAAATATCCACACACATAATTTACTGCTACATGATGCATGATCAAGAAGTGTAATATATACTCCCTATATATTGAATTTGGATATTTTGTATATATATGCACGTAAAAAGGAGTTTAGTGTCGAGTATATAGAGATCCTTGGGATTCCGAACAGGACTCCCTACTCCATTTGGCTATTCTTGATGAACGGACATAAAGGACCACGCTAGATTTCCTGGATGCCTTCAAACCTACTTCAACATCAATTTGTGTGTTCTCGTTTCTTTTTGGACTTTCTTCCGATCAGGCTCTCTCAGCTCTCTCGCGAGAGAGATATCAGAGCTAGCAGGGTAGTAGTGCATTTCTATATATACAACGAGAAACATGCATGGGACAAAACTAGAAGCCGGCAGGGCTCTAAAAGCAAAAAGCTGCACTGCATGTGCTGCGTTGTGCTACGCTGAAGCGCGGGGGCCGGCCGTGCGCGCGCATGAAGCGAGGTGTGCACCATGCCTCTACTTTTGTATATCTGCACGCAGGCACGCAAAGACCCCCATCCCAATATGATTACCGTCCTCTTCATGATTATCACAGTGGGGGCTTTGTCTGAACCCACCTGTGTGGGAACATGGTTAATTGAGACATGTGAAGGATTGACAAGCAATCATTACTGATGTGAAGCAGTAAGGATCGAGCCTTTTAGGATGATGAGAAGAGTTGGCTAAGCTAGTGAATCATAAAGCAAAGAGTTAAGTAATGTTCTCCCTTTGTTTAAAAAGTTGAGAAACTCTCACTAAAAGGTTCAAAAGTCTCAGAAAGTATGCATGCTAAAGTATGCATGCTGTTCATATCATCCTATGTACTACATCTATATATACAGAACTACCTCTGTCCCAAAATAAATCAACTCCTAAAATCACTATAAGTCAAACTATTTTGAGTTTAGCCAACTTGATAGTAAAGAATAATAATATCTATATACGACACTAAATAAGTTGAGTATGAAATACATTTCATGGTGTATCTAGTGGCACATATGGCATAAATATTGGTGTCATTTTCTATAAATTTGGTCAAACTTAAAATAACTTGACTTAGAAACTCTAGAAGTTGATTTATTTTGGGACAAAGGGAGTATATTATTTAGTAAAAGAATCTTTATTGGTCATTCGGATTGTATGACATAGCTCCAACCTCTGAAATCCATGCATGATATGGATTGAGTTAATTAATTTGTATGATAAAATAAGGTATCTAACAAATTTATTTATTTAAACTCAATAGCACAATTGCTCAGACAAATACACTTAATATACCCACAATCTTCAAGGATTTCTTGAGGTCGAGTCTTAGGGATGAGAACTCCAATAATGCTTAGAGCTAGAGAAGTGCCAAACGACCCCAATATTTCATTCCACATGTCTAGTCCACTCAAAACTATACTGTTTTATTTTTATCATGCAAACAAAAATACCTTTTCCCACTCTAAATTGCTAGTTAGTATATATATTGTTTCCATGTTAAAGCTCACTACCCTTGCCTCTAGCGATGGCAATGGGGAATTTCCATCAGGGATGACTCCCCATCCCTGTCCCTACCGCTACGTCCATCAGGGAGTATTTTTCCCCACCCCTGCTCTCACGTAAGAAATCTATCATTGTGGGGATCCTCATCCTTGCTTCAACGACAAAGAGTAAATATGACAAACTCAAATAAAGGAGGAGGACTAGGGAAGTGGAGATTGAGTGGTTTGCACCTTTTTTCCCAACTTCTCAACCACGAAAGGAGCATCAGTCCTTCCCTTAGCTAGCGATGGAGGTGCCCTCCTCTTTCTCATCCATGGTGGTCGAATCGTCCTCCTCTTCTTCATCCATGGTGGTCGAATCCTCCTCCTCAGAGACATTATCGTCCCTTTTAATTTCCTTCGTGGCACCATCATCTCTTTCTCTCCTACAGTGGCGACGACGCAACCATCCTCTTTCTCCTTAAACATGACATAGACATATTCTTCCTCTTATTGCTCCTCGATGGCGGCGGCGATGGCTTGGCTGCTCGAAACAGAGTAGGCATGACCACACGAGTGTAGGAGAGAGGGGCGATTGTGGTTGTGTTGGGACATTGGGTCCTTGACCCTCGAGGATTAGGGCTAGGAGTGTGTTTTGGGTTGGTGGGCTATAATGGGCCAATGGCAAGTGGGCTACAAAGTGGGGACGTAGGGAGAGGGACAGAGAACCATCCTCGCCCCCGCCAGACTCAAGGGATGAATTTTCCCTGTTTCTTGGTATGTTGAGACAAAAATCTTACCATCCACTACCTCCTATTAAGGGAATTCCTTACGGGAAATCGTGGATTAGGTCCCAATTGCCATTCCTACTTGCCTCTACTTCGTCTTCTCCTCTTTCACCCGTGCCTCATGTTGTTATTACGAACCTTAGAGAAGAAGAGGTAACGTATAGAGGATTTTAATTAGATTATGTTTATAAAAATGATATTATCAATACTTTTATGTGTGTAACACACTAATATAGAAAAATAAAGAAAGTTATAGGCTTGATATCATGTTGTCAAACAAAAGAAATTTCACCAATAGTGCATATTAGAAAATATGTCATACAACATTAACTAAAATTGAAACAAAACAAATCATACGATGCATATTGTTTTGGAATTTAAGGACATGTTCCCATCCTCATTTAATTAAAAATTACTCATCTACCTGTGTTTAAAATTTATTCATAAATGTTACCATTCCCGAGTTTTTTTTGGATGGGAACAACAAGAAACAACTAACTTAAGAGAATATCTCTAGCCAAAATCGCAAAAGTCCCTTAAATTTTGACTTGTCCTTGATACAGACCGAGGTAAGCTAGTCTCTATTTTGTGACTTCCAATGGGAAAGGGAGCAGCGACCGTTATCAAATATGGCACTATTGCAGTGCTTCCAAATGGTGCAACAAGAAGTAATAACTAGTTCCTTGAAAATGCACAAACTAAAGTTTCTTACTTCAATAATCATATCCAATTGTTGGAGTGATAGATTCTAGACAATGAGTAGAGAGGTCTAACGGGACTGACTGAAAGGGCACACAAAAGATGCATATGTGTTTTCTCAACTCATGAATTGCATAGAACATAATTGTTGCTCTCGAGGTGCTTGTTCTTTCTCTTGAGAAAGTTTGTAGTATCCAGTTTGTCCCTTAATTAGAAGAAGCCAAAAAAAATTATGTTTGCCAAGGAGATCTGAGCTCGAAATCCATTTGAAGAGTGGTGAAACTAGCATGGCTGGGAACCGAAGGAGTGGGGTCCTAAATGTATTCCCACCTATCGGCCCTGTTCGCTTGTCTTATAATTCGTACTTTTCGACTTGTCTTTTCAGCCGGAACAGTATTTTTCTCTCATAATAAATCAGTCGGAACAGTATTTCAGTTTATTTTTTTAGCGAAGCGAACGGGGCCATCATATAAAGAATAGAAGAAGGATCTAGACTCTAGCTTGGCAGCGGCAAGAGGAAGTTCCTGTTCGATCGAAGGATTGTCTAGAAAAAAACCTCACTGAGTAGTTTGGGTTCTTTATTCTACCTTGGTCAAAACAAACTTTATTAAGTTATGTCCCTACCTTAGTCTCCTGCTGGACAATACATAGATGGCCTAGCTAGGTCCTTTAATGATTAGTATATTTGAGAGTGACCAATACAATCAAATTAATTGAGTGCAAGAAGCTCAAATAAAACATTGCCTCACATAGAAATGGCTTAAAAAGGAAGGCTAATTATTAATCCGAAATAAAAAACCATGAAAATTTTCATAAAAATATGACCCCAACGAGTTGCTTCCCATAAAAATTTTCACGATTAACCTTATGAGTTTAAAAATGATTTGAATTTAATAAAATTCTTCTACTTGGAGCAGCAACCAAAGGGTGACGAAATGAAATACCCCATTGGGCCATTGGGACCGCCTTTTCCAGACTCCACCAAACCCGAAGGGCACAATGGTAATTCAACCAAGGCCTCATCAAGTTTCAGGCGTCGGAACGGAGAAAAAAAAAAATCTGCAGAGACCAGTGGCCCAGAGGCCCGGACCGCTCGGACTGGCGCTGGCCTAACAGGTGGCGCTCCCGCGACGCCTACCAAATTACTGGGCCACAAATAATCCGGTGCCTCCAAACCGCACGTCGACCGGCCCACGGAGCATCACCACCGCGGCAGCTGAGCTCGGCCCCAGGATTACAGAATCTCCGAGGTGCGGCGACGGCGGTCGGCGACATGGAGGCCGCGGTGCCCAGCCGTGTTGCGCTCTCCGCGGCGAGCCGCCTCCCGAATCGCCACGCCGTGGCAGGTGCTCCGTCTCCCTCGCTCCCGATTCTGGCTCCGTTTTGTCAGTTTGTTAGAATTTGGATGCGATTTTGGGAGTAAGTAGTTAGTAGCACTTCTTAGTACCTTTCAGTGGATAAGGTCAATAGGGCAAGTAGGATTCGTGCTGTTCACGCGGTTCCTGTGGAGCTAGAACTGTCGGGGGATTCCACGGAGTATGAGAGCGGACAAGTGCTGTTCCGCTTTGGCAAGGATTTTGCCGTTACTGCCAATACTGTGAAGAGAGAATCCTTCCGTTTCCTGCCATGGAATGGCCGCCTGACGTGGAACCGATGTGTGGTGAAATTGTCGCGTCTGTTCTAGTTAGTGGCAAGGTGAAGGTTAAGTGGTTGACTTCATTGGCATTTTCAATCAGCTAGCTGTTAGTTCCCTGTTTGATTGCTTCAGTATGCTTTATTCATTGACTGTGTTTTGCACTACAGCTCTTCCCATTTTTCTAGTCCAGATTACATACATATTAACAACCGGTTCCAACTGCCAAGTCACCTATGCAAACAGATTTCGGTGGTAGTAGACTAGCAGCTGTTATATTGCACAGTAGGTCCATTTACAGGAAAATAAATACAGTCTACAATGGAAGCTGAAATTTAAACTACTATTGAAGTAAACAATCAGTTGCAGCTGCCTGCCATTCTCCACAGGTGCATTATTCCTTGCTGGCCGTTACTAGTTGCTGATTATTCTTGATGGTGTTCTTGAAAACCCCAAATGACTAAGATGGTGATTGAATCCACCATACCATACCCTCACTTGAAATGCGTAGGAAATCTTGCTCTATCACCAACTAATCCTCAACCTTATAGTCCTGTTTATTGTTGTATGATCATAAGGCTATTACTCCATTTTCGTTCATTTTGTTTTCAGTCTGGAGGCACAAATGTGCAATCAAGAACTGTGCTAGCTATATGATGACTTCCAATTTACATGGAAATATTGTTTATCATGTCATAGGTCCATGATTACTCTTGCAGACTTTCTGATATAATCTTTCGTGTTGATTTTCTTCATGTTGTGCAGGAGATAGATCTTTCATTTACAAGGGAAGATGCCAAAGTCTTGCAATTCCTATGGCTCTGTCAGCATCTGCACCAGGCAAAGGTGGTGTGCTTGATCGGCCAGTAGAGAAAACTACCCCTGGTCGTCAGTCTGAATTTGATGTGAAGTAAGTGTCATCCACTATCACCTCTGTTTTTCAATTCTTAGTAAGTTTAACTTCCAGAACTGTGGGGATATGAGTTTTGCGTTGTCTGAGTTACGCTCTTAGTTTGAAAAAGCTGATCAATCACAAATACATCATTAAGTGGTTTCAAACAGGCAAAGAAGTTGCCAACTACTCCGTATCCGTTTCACTGTGGTTACTGGAAGAACACTTAACAATTTATTCGTGCACAAAAAGAATAACTGAAGTATTCCATAGACACTTAAGGGTAAGGAGTACTTCCAACTGAACTTGATGGCTGCACATCTATTTTCGTATTGCCATGTGCAAGTTCCTTCGCTTTTCCAGAAACTTGTTTTTGATGTTACCATCATCAACTGGGCCTCATCATGGAATCAAATGCAATGCTATCTTTTAGTCTGCTTTGGTATGGAGGGAGAAATTTCTTGGACAGCTAGTACCTATTGCCACAGTTGGTAGGTTATATGGTTGCTTCTAGTTTGGGGTGTTCTTACGCTAAGATGTGTAGTTTTAATGTTGTGTAAAAGAGGTTCATGCTTCACCTCCAGAGTTACATTACATATACTTATTGCATTCCTTCATGTATAAGCATTAGTGAATAAATTGGCTAGTGCTGGAGTATACCTAGTTCATTTCAGTGCCAGGATTAATGAATGGTGCAGCATTGCAGCCTGTTCCCAATGATTGAAGGAGGTTTGCTGCTGTTGTAGATTTCTTTTTCTCCTATAAACTCTGTAGTTTATGGTGGTTTGCCAGGAATATCAGCTCATAGAACTATAGAAGTATTTCTTTTGGTAGGGCTTTAATTACTTTGAAACCACAATAACATGTCTTGAACATGGCAAATTGCGTCATATAATTGTTGGAGTTGGACCCTTTAGTCCTCTCCTCTCTCAAGAGCCTGTACCTGTGGGATATAGCTCGTTCGATCATTGGCCCTGTTCGCTTTGCTGAAAAGCCATGGCTGAAAGTACTGTTCGCTGATTTGTTGTGAAAGAAAAATATTGTTCGTTCGTTGAAATAGTACGGCTCATAAGACAAGCGAACAGAGCCATTATGTTTGTGACCTTATTTCAATGACACTTGACAACATTGCAGTTACTATTATTGTGTATGCTCTATTGGCACATTGATGCTTAGTAAGAAAAGTGATCCTACACACCAGGCTACCTTATTGACAGCTTATCTCATTTTCAGTTTTCAGGCTGTCTAAATAGATGTCATTGAGCTGTTACCATTCTAAAATGGTTGTGATAGTATTTGGCCTGATTGTACACATGGAAACCATGTTATGACCAAGCCCTTCTGCTCTGCAGGAAATCCCGCAAAATGTCACCTCCATACCACGTCATTCTGCACAATGACAACTACAACAGGCGCGAGTATGTTGTCCAGGTCCTGATGAAAGTGATCCCTGGGATGACCGTCGACAACGCTGTGAACATCATGCAGGAGGCCCATGTGAATGGGCTGTCAGTGGTGATTGTCTGTTCCCAGTCCGAGGCTGAGGAGCACTGCACGTCGCTCAGGGGCAACGGCCTCCGAAGCTCGATGGAGCCTGCGAGTGGTGGCTGCTGAGGTTCGAGAAATGGGTGTACCTTGTTTTGCCACGTATAGTTTGTAAATACCCAGCATATCAAGCTAAGCTGAAAACGGGTTGGTTACATGCAGTTATCGATACAACGAAGCTGAGTATCTCTTGGTAGGTGTAAATCGTGCAAGGGTACCACCCTGTAGAAGAAGAAGCATAGTATTTTCAGTTACAATTACGATTTACTCCCTCCGTTCCAAAAAAAAAAAGTATCACTATGAGAGTCAGGTTAGTCAAACTTAATAAGTTTGTAGAAAAATATTAGCAACATTTATATCTTCAATAAGTTTGTTATGAAAACATATTTAGCGATTCATCTAATGATATTAATTATATACTATAAATATTAATATTCTTATATATTAGTATTCTTATATATATTTGGTTAAAGTTAAAACTGTTTGACTTCTCGAGAAGTGAGAATATCACTCTTTGTGGGACGGGAACGGAGGGAGTATTAAACATTTAGTTGCACTTGGCCTACACACTTTTCTTTTCTTTTCTTTTCTTTTTTGGCATTGCTCCATGGTGTTATTTATGTTAGGCTGCTTCTGCTGTTAAAAAGCAAAAGACCAACCAAACAGGTAGAATATAATTATCTAAAACGGCCTTTCCAGAAATAGTTGCTTTAAATTTCAAGTAGTACAATTTTCATAGCACCTTGGATCTTACTTTTGGCTTTCAGTTTTTGGCATTTCCAAATAAGTGGAAATAGAGAGACATTTTACAGATGTTTCAAGGGAGATAAAGAGAGATAAAGAGATTGATTTTATAGTTGTTTCAGCCAAATAGCTTACAACATTTTTTTGTAGTATTTTTATAGCTCACAACACTTTTTCATAGCTCACAATTGAAACAAACATACCCTAGTTCGCAAGCTTTTGTGCTACATCAGTGAGGTCTGATGCACCGACACACACCTGCTGCTGCTATATCGGTTTTTGATATAGTACCATGTTAGGGATCGTCCAGAGGTGGGCCAACATATACAACCCATACATACCTAAGGTGACAACAGACAAGCACTACAAAGGGAGAAAGACAGCAGGAGGACTACAAAGGAAGGAAGGTAGCGGCCGTTCAAGGGCAACGATGAAGAGAATAACAAAACAACCTTCTCCTACCTCTATCCGTGTTCTTCCTCCTTTGAACTCTCCTCTCTATTGCTCCAGTGCATTTCTCTAGATACTACTGATTACCACATGTATCTCTAGTCCTCGATCCTTGCTTGCTTCCCCATTCCGAATTCTAATTCCTTCCATATTGTATCGGATTGTTCGGTTGCTAGTAGAGTTGAGAGGAGGGTTTATTAGAATTAACTTAGGGTTAAACACTTGTACATGATCTCTAGTTCCAATTAGGACACCTACTTAATCTTAAACTTAGAATTAGATCCCGGGTATCACCTTCGTTGGCGGATGAGGAAGCCATTAGCGATGACCCAGTGCCTGCGTGATGCAGGCGTTGGTGAAGTTAGGTCGGTGAAGATGATGCCATAGTCGTACTCCACTCCTTCCACTGAGCTACGGCCGGCGGCCTTCCCTTTACTCCAAGGCTCAAGTTAGATCGGGTGCTTAGGATTGTATGGCTAACCTCACTCCTTTCGTTGGGTTACGAGAGGGAAGGGGAGCCTCTATTTATGAGCGTCGTGTAGCGGGGGGCCGCAACCATAGGTTTCATTTGGAGACTCCGATCAAGTCGGCGCATGGGGGGTTTCCCCTGCGGACTCGGTCTTATGACCAGTTCAGGTCATTTGACTGTTCCTGAGATCAACCCAACATTCCCCCCCTTGATCGAAAGGAATCCACTCTTCAATAAAAAACAATACACCAAGGCAAAGCGTTGTGATTGCCAGTTAAGTGCAACCAAACTCAATGACTATAGCATACCATTTAAATTTCTGAATGAACATTTTTTAGTCTTTTGAGGAGACGGTTGCTTTAATGGTCCGTTAGTACCAGAATCATAATCGGTGGCCTCCCAGATAATACTTAAGCCGATAAATAATAAAACTAGGTAATAGGCCTTATAGCGGTACTGCAAACATTCAACAATATGCTCAGTCTTAGCTTATAAGATTCTGGATTGTAGCTTTCACAACTAGCACCTCAATGTCAATGTGGTTGACAGTCTTGACATGTTACTCGACTAGATGACTGCTATGAACTATGGCAGTATTATTAGGTGGTTGTGCAAATTTATCATTCTTAATCCGGGTACTAATATTAATAGCATTAAGCCTGCCCAATTTAACTCATGCTTCAAACTTTAGTTTGCATCGTCGACTATGCAATAATAACTTTGCGTCTCAATAACTCATGACCATAAGTTATTTTTGACAACTTACTAATGAGCATGAATTCCTTATTCTTATGCAAATCAAAATTTGCAAATACTTAGTTAAGCTTATATCTGCCAATTATCCTGGTCATAAATATTGAATGAAGGCATGCACATTTTTTAGCATTACTAGATTAAATGAACCTCTTTTGTCTTATTCAACTTCATACTAATTCATATTGGTTCATTGCCTTGACTTATGAGAGCAGGCACAACAGAACACTTAAATAATACTTTATCTATATTTATCTTTGTTGCTCCGCCTTATATTCTAATCCCAATAATATCTTAATTTAAAATATATACTAAGCAAATATGATACAGGGAGCGAACTTTGTGTGCTAATTAATTACTCCCCCGGATCCCTGAGATCTTAATTGTCTATTAGGACTAAGATTAGTAACTAACGAATACTTATAATAAAACTTAAATGATGAACTTTGGGTATTAAACAATTAAACTTCGAATAATTATTGGGTATCTATGTCTACTATGGTTCTCCCTACCATAGTCTAATAACTAAAAGCTATTCTTTAGTCATTTTTATACTTGTTCCTCCCCCTCGAAACATGGCCTAAAACTTATTGCCATGATTTCGATAAAATCTAAGATATTACTTTAAACATGAAACAACTATAAAAGAGAAGAACAATATGCTTAATATGAAATAAAATTTGTCTTGTTCGATAACAAGACTGGAGTTATTATTACAACACATAAAACTTATCCATGAAACAACCAAAATGACTAATGTTCTTAACAACAAATCACTTAAAGCAAAGTATGAAGCTGCTAAATTATTCTAATGGAGTCTGAAAAATAGCTTCAGCATCTAATTTTCCTTCCTATGCCTCTTCTTTGGATCTTCTTCATATTTGTATCCTGTAATCATTTGCAGTTAATTGCACTAAGGTTAGTCCATCAAAACTTGATGGCTTAAGATTTAGATACAAGTTTCAATAATAATAATAAATTATACCTTTCTTATTGAGCCACTTAAGAAAACCAATGCAATCTTTCTGCATATGTTGATTGCTTCTACAGAATTTGCATAATGACGGATCAACTTGAGAATTAGATCCACCGAGCTGATTCTTGCTTCTTAGGAGAGTCTTGATAGGAAAACTTAGATTGCTTGCCTTTTGCCTTATTATGATCCCATGACCCCTTTCTCTTATGATGAATATAGCTATTGACGTAGTCAGGGCCTTCAGACTTGAGCCTTTCATCTTCTTGAACACATCTTGTCATTAATTCATTAATGCTCCATTTCTTTTCTTGATTATTATAATTTATGGCAAAATGAGAAAACTGAGGTGGCAATGATGCCATTATGAAGTGGACAAGAAAACCATCAGAGATCTTCATTTCCATCTTCTCCAACTTAGTTGCTATGTTGCTCATCTTCATGATGTGCTCTCATGCCACTCCCATCATACTTATCATTTGAGAGCTTTCTTAGGAGAGGTGGCATGAGCTTTTGTGGAACCTTGAAATTGTTCCTCAACCTTACTTAAATATTGTTTAGCAGTCTCAGTTGTTGGGATTGCTCACCTTATGCTCTCATGAACAAAGGCTTTTAATACCATTAGGCACTTTCTATTGGATTCTTTCCACTTAGGATACTGCTCATCATAAGCCTTCTTAAGATTAGCATAGTCCTGTGCATCTACTTCAAGCTCCTTAGACTCATCATGTTGGAGGCAATAGTCAATATTTGACAAGGCCAACAATATCTCAATCTTCTCTTTCCAAGAGGCATAGTTGCTCCCATCAAGGGGCTCAACACCATTCAACATCCCAGCTAGGGTGGATGCATTGACAGCTTCATTATTTAAATATCAACAACATAATAATAATAATAATAATAATAATAATAATAATAATAATAATAATAATAATAATAATAATAATAATAATAATAATAATGCACATGAAATCAACCCTATGTTGGTCTGATTAATAACATGCTCATTATCCTTAAATTAAATGTTCAATCCAAATCACCATTGGGCAGAAATAGAATAGAACAATAAAATTCTGTGACGGGTGTTTACTAAACAACGTTGGTTAAATAATAAACACAAGCCATGCTTATTAACTTAAACTTAAATTCTCAAATCAAATCTTCTTGTTGGTTCCAATTTAATCAGAGAATTTTTGCAGCGAAAACATCTTATTATTGCTAAGAAAATTATATAAACTTATAATAATGGTGCAAAACTGACGTAGTAGAACAACTAATAAATGCACCGCAATTTAAAATGCCCGGAACGGTAACTTAAGATTTAGCAAAGACTTAAAAAATAATTTTGGGCAGTTAAACTTATTTGAATATAGTAAAAGCTTATATGGACAAAAGTTAAACTTATTGATAACACGCTTAAAAGGGAGAAAAAACTGATAGTGCTTATATGAAATAAAACTTAAGAAAAACTTAGTCAAACAATAAATTATAATTACTGAAAATAAACTGATACTGCATTTATAGCTTATATTTTGGCCCAAAAGAATAAAATTTCATGGCCCTATTGGCCTTTAGGCCTGCTGAACGCCGCATGGGCCTTAGGCTTCCAAACATGGGCTTGGGCTGTGCTTTCACCTTTGGGCCCCTAGACCCACAGGCCTGCTTAGCTACCGGATCAATTTGAGCCGTTTCTTTTGATTCGACGGTCCAGGATGGGTGCGCATGGAACAAAACTTGTAGCTCCCGAAAACCCTAGTTCATTTCTCCTTTTCCCCTTCCAACTTTCACGTGCATCTGTTCCAGGAGCGTGCACGCAAGTGGAAGGCGTCACCGGCGAGAGCGCACGTCGGTGAGCTAGAGCCTGGGCCACCACCAGAGCTAAAGTCGTGCTGCCGGGCTGCTCCTCGCCGAAGGGCATGTGCAGTCGAGGCTGCGTGGCGCTTCATCTAGTCGCTGCATGGTGGCACGCAGAGGAGGGCGATGTCACAGCTGACGGCCGCCTTTGTCTTCATCACCGGCACAAGAGGTCGCTGCGCGCGGCGCTAATGGAGTCGCGCACGGGGGAAGGCCACCGCGACTAAGTGGCTCACGGGGTCGACGCCCATGTGAAAGCTCTAGTTTGGTTTTGATAAATTTATGAAACCCTAAGTGCTAACCTAGTTTATCAAGTGATCATGAGATAGGTAGCACATCCAAGTTGTGAAGCAAATGAAGATCATGACATGATGATGGTGATGCTATGGTAATGATCAAGTGCTTGGACTTAAAAAGAAGAAAGAGAAAAATAAAAGGCTCAAGGCAAAGGTATAAATGGTAGGAGCCATTTTGTTTTGGTGATCTAGACACTTAGCGAGTGTGATCACATTTAGGTTTGATAGCCATACTATTAAGAGGGGTGAAACTCGTATCGAAATGCAGTTATCAAAGTGCCACTAGATGCTCTAACTCATTACATATGCATTTAGGATCTAGTGGAGTGCTAACACCCTTCAAAAATGTTTGTGAAGATATGCTAACACATGTGCACAAGGTGATACACTTGGTGATTGGCACATTGGAGCAAGGGTTAGGAACTTCACCGGTCAGTGGCAGCAGAGGGCGCGCAGCGTCGGTCTCTAATCGGACGCTGGGTCACTCAGTGACCGGACGCTGACAGGGTGCATCCGGTCCTACTGATGTGGCAGTGGACAGAGGAGTCGCCGAGTGACCGGACGTTGGGTGTGTCCGATCGAGCATGACCAGACACGCTCGGTCATGAAAAGTCATCTCTGGATGCTTACTAGAAACGACCGAATGCTGGGATTCAGCATCCGGTCACTTTGAGCTGCTGCGTTCGGTCGTCACTTAACCGTTGAGATTGGGTGATCAACATTTGAAGAGAGGGGACACGTGGCACGCATCGTGTGACCGGATGCTGAGGTCTAGCGTCCAGTTGATATGACCAAAGCGTTCGGTCACCCCGTGTTGTGCCCAGTGAAGGGGTACAATGGCTCTATTCGTGGGGGCTCTCTATTTAAGCTCCATGGCTGGCTCAAGCTCACTCTCTTGGCCATTTGCATTGACATAGCAACCTTGTGAGCTTAGCCAAAGCCCTTCCACTCATCTCCATCGTTAATTCATCATCTTTGTGAGATTGAGAGAGAATCCAAGTGCATTACTTGAGTGATTACATCTAGAGGCACTTGGTGTTCTTATTTTGCTGCGGGATTCACTTGTTACTCTTGGTGGTTGCTGCCACCTAGATGGCTTAGAGCAGCGAGGATCGTCTAGCGGAGGTTGGTGATTGTCTCTAGCTCTGATCGTGGTGATTATGAGGGGTTCTTGACCTTTCCTCGGTGGAGAGCCAAAAGGTATTCTAGTGGATTGCTCGTGGCTTGTGTGATCCTCATCTTGTATTGGTTGTGCGGCACCATATTGAGGGTTTGGCATGTGATACCAACTAGCGCGTGAACCTCCTAGTGAGTGAATCGCCACAATGAGGAGTAGCTTGCCGGCAAGCTAGTGAACCTCGGTAAAAAATCATTGTGTTCATCATTTGATTCCGAGGTGATTGGTCTTCATTGGTATTCATTCTTATGATTGATTGGCTCCTTCTTCAACATGGCGGTATAAACAAATTGCTCACTCTCTTTACATTACCGCAAACTAGTTTGTCAAGCTCTTTAGTGTAGCTAGTTGTGAGAGCTTGTTAGTTTGGTTACTGTGGCTCTTTAGTTAGCTTTTGAGAACACACTAACTTAGTGTAGTGCCTTAGCTATTGTGTGGATAAAAACTATATAAACTAGAATTGTGGTAGGTGGTTTGCATTTTTAGTAGGCTAGCGCAACACTTGCTTCGCCTCATAATTGTTTAACCGGTTTGTTAAGTGTTGTAGAAATTTTTAATAGGCTATTCACCCCCCTCTAGCCATTAGGACATTTCACCACGGCACTGCACGATGGGTGATGGCACCGGCCATGGCCGATCCCTTCTGCTTAGGTGGTCGTGGAGACATTGCAGAGGATGGACACCGCCGCCTTAGATTGAGGTGAAACACCCGCAACCTTTTCTTAGTCTAAACTTTGGGAATTTCTGATATAGCGTTTGGAAAAATGGGGAAGAAACTTTGTGAATTTCGATCTAGGGTTTTGGATTTAGGGAATTTTGGACTTAACAGTTGCGATTTGCACTTTACCTCCTTCTAATTACTTAAGCTGAAAACCCTAGACCCTAATTTCTTACTAATTTTTGTCTTAGACCGCCATGATTAACCCTAATCAGCACTGACTAATAAGATTGATTAGCTTAGATAATAATTAGATGGTTAGGGCTAACCAGCGGCGCGAACAGAAACCTAGTCAACTAATTAGGGCTTAATCTAATTAACCCAAGATTTAATACTTAACTAGGATCCTAACTAGAAACTAGACCAGCTCTGATACCAATTATTAGAATTAACATAGGGTTAAACAATTATACAGGATCTCTAGTTCCGATTAGGACACCTACTTAATCTTAAACTTAGAATTAGATCCCGGGTATTACCTTCATTAGCGGATGAGGAAGCCATTAGCGATGATCTGTGCCTGCATGATGCAGGCATCGGTTGAAAGGTCCTAATGGTTAGAGGGGGAGGGTGAATAGCCTATAAAAATTTCTACATCAACACTTAAGCCAAGTGGTTAGACAATTATGAAGCGAAGCAAGTGTTGCGCTAGCCTACTTAAAATGCAAACCTCCTATCCACAATTCTAGTTATCTATGATATCTAAAACACACAATAGGCTAAGTCGCTACCACTAAGTTAGTGAGCTCTCAAAGACTAACTAAAGAGCCTCACTAACCACTAGACAAGACACAAGCTAGCTCTCAAAACTAATTACAATAAAGAGCTTAGCTATACTAAGAAAGTAAATGCACAAGAGAGGTAGTGAGTTATACCGCCTGCGGCAAGTGATGATCAATCAATTACAATGAATACCAATGAAATCATTGGAGACAAGATAACACAAAGATTTTTTACCGAGGTTCACTTGCTTGCCAGCAAGCTAGTCCCCTGTTATGGTGATTCACCCACTTGGAGATTCACGCGCTAATAGGCATAACATGTCTAACCCGCAATCGGTGGTGCCGCACCAACCAACACAAGATGCAGGAGTCCACAAGCCACGAGCAATACTTTACTAGAGTTACCTTTTGGCTCATCCACCCGAGAAAAGGTCAAAGCACCGCTCACCATCACCATGATCAGAGCCAGAGACAAGCCACCCCCCTCGCTCGACGATCCTCTTGCACCAACCCTCTAGCAGTGTTTCCTACCTAACGAATATCGGTCCCTACCGTTTGCATTACCAAAACACATCCCTTAAACGGGCTAAACGCAATTAAAGCGGGTAATGGTGATTAACGAAAATGGGCACCACTATTGCGTTTACATGGTGTGAACGGCTAAAATCGTTTAGGTGAATGCGCATACCCCCAAAAAACAAGCGATCCCACATAAACACATCACAAGTGCCTCTAGATGCAAACACTCAAGTAATGCACTTGGATTCACTCCTAATCTCACAAATATGATGAATCAGTGATGGAGATGAGTGGGAGTGCTTTGGCTTAGCTCACTAGGTTGCTATGTCAATGAAAATGGCCAAGAGAGTGAGCAAGAGCCGGTCATGAGGCTTTGAAAGCATCTAGGCCCCTAGTTGGGTTTCGGTGATTGGTGGCAATACGTGATTACTATGACTAACATGTGTTTTGCAGAGGCAATTAAGTTAGGTCATGGTAATGGAGATCGATTGGGCTATCATGGTGGTCATGTCCCTATGATGGAAATCGTTTCGGTTTTCAAAGGATGAACGATAAGGTTAAGGATGGACTAGTTCTAAGTGTCGATTGGAGTTGAAGAGACACTTAGAATAGTTTAGGACTTTGTTTTTTTCTTTGGTCGTACTATTAAGGGGGGTATAGATGGGTAGCTTGACCTAGGTGAGTCTAGTGGGTTAGGTGTGGTGCACACTTGCTAAACCTAGCACTAGGTAGCGCCTAAAAAGCCCATAGATCCATTGGAGCAAACTTCATTCACGTACATTCGAAAGTTGGAAGTGAATGGAGGGTCAAATACTGACCGGACGCTAGCTTCGGTGTGACCGGATGCTGGCGTAGAGTCCGGTCAGTTCATTTGATCAAAGTGAAGTCGTCTAGAAGTGACCGGACGCTGAGGGCCAATGTCCGATCGACTCCAGTAAGGTTCTAGAGAGGGAAAATCACAACCAGACGCGTCCGGTCACACTTTAAACACTGGAGTTTGGGGTGAACTGACCAGCACATCCGGTCAACATGATCGGAGTGTCCGGTCACCCCGCAGAGGCACATAACGGTTCGTTTTTCAGCCCATGTTATAAATACTTCCTCCATTCATGTGTGGGGGTACTTTTGCTCATTTCAACAGCTGAGAAACATCCTTAAGAGTGCCAAGAAGAGCAAGGTCTTAGTGAGGTGATTGAGATTTGAGAATCCCAAAGAGAGCCCTCATTAGTGAGATCAAGAGTAGCAAAGTGTGCATCCACCCTTCTCATTAGGCTTGTCATGGTCAAGTGAGAGTTTGCGCTTATTACTCTTGGTGATCGCCATCACCTAGACGGCTTGGTGGTGATTGGGAGCTTGGTGATCATCCGGCGATGCTTGTGGATGACCTAACTCAAGTTGTGAGCGGTTGTGAGTGATTCACCGTGATGGAGTGTCAAAGAATCAACCCATAGAGAGCACTTGATCCTTGTGCGGATTAAGGAGGAGCTACACCCTTGTGCGGGTGCTCCAACGAGGACTAGTGGGGAGTGGCGACTCTCCGATACCTCAGCAAAACATCGCCGTGTTCCTCCTTCTCTCTTTAATTTGAGCATTTACTTTGAGCATTCATTTTGAGCAATTCAATACTTATCTTTACATTCATAGAATTGCCATGCTAGAGTAGGATTGGAACTTAGGTTGCAAGTCTTTTTGTGCGGTAGAATATTAGAAATACTTTCTAGGCACAAGGGGTTAATTGGGCTAACCGTAGGGTTTAATTATTGCAAAGAAATTTAGAATTAGCCCAATTCATCCCCCCTCGTGGGCATCTTAATTCTTTCAATTAGTATCAGAGCCTCGTGCTCACGTATTTAGGCTTAACCGCCTAGTGAAAGATGTCTCACGGGGATGGACCTCCTCCTATCTTTGAGGGGGATGATTTTCCATATTGGAAAATTCACGTGGAGGCGTATCTAGAAGCACTAGGTGTTGGAATACTTAGAGCCGCCTCACAAGGTTTCCCAAAACCTCAGGATGCCACACACCCACAAGGTGATGAGTTGAATTATGAAAAATGGAATGCAAAGGCTAGAAACACCATATTTAGAGGCCTTTGTAAAGATGTGTTCAACTAGGTGAGGAACCACAAAGACGCCCATGCACTATGGTCAGACGTTTGTGCACTCCATGAGGGAACAAAGAGTGAGCATGAGGAACGCTATCATCTTGTCATGAAAAAGCTTAACTCTTTTGAAATGCTTCCTAAAGAATGTGCTAATGAAATGTATTCACGTTTGAATGTTCTTGTAGAGGAAGTCAATGGGCTTGGACTAACTCAAATGCAACCATCCGATGTTGTAAGAAAGATCTTGATTGTCCTCCCCATTGACAAATATGGGCACATTGTGACCATGCTTCATCAAGGTGATCTTTTCACCGCTACACCGACACAAATCTTGGGAAAGATCAATGCTCATGAGATGTACGTGCACATCACACCTCAAGATGGCTCATCCTCTAACAAGAAGAAAGAAAAGGACTTAGCATTCAAAGCTAGTCAAGCGAAGGGCAAAGCAAGGCTTGAGTATGAGAGCTCAAGTGATGATGAAGTTGATGATCAAGCCTTACTCTCATGGTGAGAAAAACCGCCAAGATGCTAAAGAAGCTCAATAAGAGTGGCATCAAGTTTGATGGCAAGAAGAAGAAGTTCTTCACTAGCTCTAGAAGGAAGCCAATCTCTGAGATGGACTGCTATAATTGTGGAGAACTTGGTCATCTAGCTCACCAATGCACAAAGCCCAAGAAAGACAAGTTCAAGAACAAGAACAAGGGCAAGAAAGATGACTCAAGTGATGAAGATGAGAAGAAGAAAGACAAGCCATACAAGAAGAGATGGCAAGAAGGACTTCCATAAGAAGAAGAAGAGTGGAAAGGCATACATCATCGGTGATTGGCTCACGGATATTATTTCATCTAGTGGCTCATCCGATGATGATAGTGACAACGAGAAGGTGGCCGCCATTGTTATTAACTGTTCATCATCTTCACCGCCACCATCGCCATCATCCTCTACACACCTATGCCTTATGGCCAAGGGTGAACGCAAGGTATCAAATGATGATGAGAGTAGTGGTGATGAACATGCTAGTAATGATGATAGCGATAGTGATGATGATGAATATGAATCACCTTCTTATGATGATCTTGTTAAATTGCTAAATAAATACTCCAAGATCATTATAAAGACTAGAGCTAAGATTGACAAGCTAGAAGCTAAAAATGATTCTCTTTTATCTAAATGTGATATAGCCAAAAAGGCTAGTGTTGAGCTTAGAGAAGCAAATGAAGCTATGTCATTCAAACTCAAGGAGCTCAAATCTTCTAAGAAAGAGATTAAAGATAAACATGATAAACTTGAGAGGATGCATAAAGAGCTCATCACTAGCCATAATATGCTAAAAGATTAATATACTACTCTTAAGATTAATCATTATAATATTGTTATTGCTCAAGAATATTTGTCCAATGAGCCATATGATGCTACTAACAATGTTGTTAAGATTGATATAGCTACATCATGTGATGATTTGATCATTGAGAGCATTGAGCAAAGTTCTAGTAGCAAGGACAAGCAAGTGGTTGAGGCCAATGATTATGATGAGTTTGTCAAGCTCAATAATGATAATGAAAAGCTCAAGAAAGATCTTGAAGAGATCAAAAGTCACAACACTATTGTGCTAGAAACTCTTGATCATGATGGTGAGTTGATGCTTGAGAATGAGAAGCTCAAAGAAGAAAATAAGAAGCTCAAGGAAGAGAAAAACAATGATGCTCTTAAGGAAGAGAACAAGAAGCTTAAGTTGGAGAAAGAGCATCTCAAGATTGGATTGAGCAAGTTCACTAGAGGCAAGTATCTTTAAAGTGAGCTACTAATGAACACCGTCATGAAGATGAATAGAAGTGGCATTGGGTATATGGCAAACAAAGAGAAGAAGGCTCAAGCTCAACAACAACAAAAGCCAAAGCCAAAGAAGTGTTTTGAGTGTGGACAAGAAGGCCACTTTGCTCATGAGTGCCAAACTCCACCACCACAACCCTTGCCTAAGCATGCTAGACCTTTTGCCTTCAATGCTCACTACATGCTTAGAAAGGATTCTAGTGGAAAGATGAAAGTCATGTTCTTAGGACCTCCCAACAAGAACAGGCCTAAGAAAATTTGGGTTGCTAAGTCACTTGTTGAGAAGGTGAAGGGCCCTCAACAAGTTTGAGTTCCTAAAACTTGATCTCTTGTGTGTAGGTGAACTACAAGATCGGTGGAAGTCATTAGGTTATTGATAGTGGTTGCATACAACATATGACTGGTGATTCTCGTATGTTCACCTCACTAGATGAAGAAGTAGATGGACAAGAAAGAATCACATTTGGAGATAATTCAAAGGGCAAGGTTAAAGGATTGGGCAAAATGGCAATATCAAATGATCATTCTATCTCAAATGTGCTATATGTTGCTTCATTGAGCTTCAACTTGCTATCCATTAGACAATTGTGTGATCTTGGCTTCCAATGCTTGTTCACCGAGAAAGAAGTTGTTGTATCTAAGAAGGATCATGATCAAATGATATTCAAAGGATTTAGATACAACAACCTATATCTAGTGGATTTCACCTCCGAAGATGTAAATTTGAAGACTTACCTATTCACCAAAACAACACTTGGGTGGCTATGGCATAGAAGACTTGCTCATGTTGGGATGACCTCACTCAAGAAGCTAATGAAGAATGATTTGGTGAGAGGGTTGAATGATGTGAAGTTTGAGAAGGACAAGCTTTGTAGTGCATGTTAAGCCGGCAAGCAAGTTGCAAATACTCATTCCAACCAAAGCTTTCATGTCAACCACAAGAGTGCTAGAACTCCTTCACATGGATTTATTTGGACCAATAACATACAAGAGTTTGGGAGGAAATCTTTATTGTCTTGTGATTGTTGATGACTATTCAAGATACACATGGGTATTCTTCCTTTATGACAAATCTGAAGTTGCATCTTGCTTCAAGAAGTTTGTCAAGAGGGCACAAAATGAGTTTGAAGTGAAGCTCAAGAAGATTAGAAGTGATAATGGGAAGGAATTTGACAACACAAACATAGAAGCATATTGTGATGAAGTTGGGATCAAGCATGAGGTCTCCACAACATATAATCCTCAACAAAATGGTGTAGTTGAGAGAAAGAACCGAACATTGATCACTCTTGCAAGAATGATGCTAGATGAGTACAACACCCCTGAAGCTCTATGGGCGGAAGCTATCAACACCGTATGCTATGCATCCAACCGCCTATTCCTTCAAAAGTTCCTTGGCAAGACACCTAATGAGTTGCTCAATGGAAAGAAGCCGGACGTCTCCTTCTTTAGGGTGTTTGATTACAAATGCTACATCTACAAGAAGCGGCAACACCTAGGGAAGTTTCAAAGACGTTGTGATATTGGTTTTCTTGTTGGTTACTCATCAAAGTCTAAAGCATATAGAGTATTTAATCATGCCACTGGCTTGGTTGAAGAAACATATGATGTAAAATTTGATGAATCTAACGGCTCCCAAGGAGCACATAAGAATCTTGATGATGTAGGTGATGAACCATTGAGGGAGGCTATGAAGAACATTCTAGTTGGAGACATCAAGCCTAAAGATGATGTACAAGCGATTGATCCACCTTCTTCATCAAGTGTGCCACAAGATGGTGATAAAGATGGGAGAGTAGAAAATGAAGACACCCATAGTCTCTCATGATCAAATGGTGGTACAAGCACAAGATGTTGATGCTCCACAACCTCTCCTCAAGTAGGTCAATAGAAGAAATATACCTCTACTACAAGATCATCCACAAGATCTCATCATAGGGAGTCCATCAAAGGGTGTAATGACTCGCTCATAAAAACTTGCTTCATTTATTGCTCATCACTCTTTTGTCTATTGCTATGAGACTACCAAGGTAGAAGAAGCTCTTCAAGATCCAGATTGGATAAATGCCATGCATGAAGAGTTGAACAACTTCACCCGTAATGAAGTTTGGACTCTTGAAGAGCGGCCAAAAGGTGCAATAGTCATTGGAACAAAGTGGGTGTTCCACAACAAGAAAGATGATCAAGGCATAGTTGTGAGGAACAAGGAAAGACTAGTTGCAAAGGGGTTCTCTCAAGTTGAAGGATTGGATTTTGGAGAGACCTTTGCACCGGTTGCAAGACTAGAAGCCATTCGTATCCTCCTTGCATATGCAGCACATCATGAAATGAAACTATATCAAATAGATATGAAAAGTGTATTTTTAAATGGCTTTATTAATGAACTAGTCTATGTTGATCAACCTCCTGGGTTTGAAGACCCTAGATATCCTAATCATGTTTATAGGTTGTCCAAGGCATTATATGGGCTTAAGCAAGCCCCAAGAGCTTGGTATGAGCGCCTTCGGGACTTCCTCATTGAGAAGGGCTTCACCATCGAGAAGGTCAACACCACACTATTCACCAAGAAGCTTGATGGGCACATCTTCATTTGTCACGTATATGTTGATGATATCATCTTTAGATCATCAAATGAAGATTCTTGCAAAAAGTTTGGTGAATTGATGTCAAAGGAGTTCGAGATGTCAATGATTGGAGAGCTTACATTCTTTTTTGGTTTTCAAATTAAACAAATGAGAGAAGGGATTTTCATCTCTCAAGAGAAATATACAAATGATCTTCTCAAGAGATTCAAGATGGATGAATGTAAGCCAATCAAGACACCAATGCCAACTAATGGACATCTCGATCTAGATGAGGGAGGTAACACGGTTGATCACACTATCTACCGCTCTATGATTGGTAGCTTGTTATATTTAACTGCATCTAGGCCCGGCATCATGTTTAGTGTGTGTATGTGTGCAAGATTTCAAGCTAATCCTAAGGAAACTCATTTAATTGCCGTAAAAAGAATCCTTAGGTATCTTAAGCACACACCAAGCATTGGCCTTTGGTATTCCAAAGGAGCTATATTTGAGTTAGTTGGCTATTCTGATTCGGATTATGCCGGTTGCAAAGTTGATAGAAAAAGCACATCCAGAGGGTGCCATTTGCTTGGTAGATCACTTGTGTCTTGGTCCTCCAAGAAGCAAAATAGTGTGGCTTTGTCCACCGCCGAAGCGGAATAAATTACCGTGGGTGCTTGTTGTGCACAAATACTTTACATGAAACAAACTTTGCTAGACTATGGTGTAGTTCTAGATAAAGTACCTCTTTTGTGCGACAATGAAAGTGTGGTAAAACTTGCAAATAATCCGGTTTAACACTCTCGCACCAAGCACATAGATATCCGCCATCACTTTCTTAAAGATCATGTTGCTAAAAATGATATATCGTTAGAAGATGTAAGGACCTAGGATCAATTGGCGGATATCTTTACTAAACCGCTAGATGAGGCAATTTTTTGTCGATTGCGGAATGAGCTCAATGTTCTTGATTTTAGTAACTTCACTAAAAATGAGCTTGTGTTGTCCCTTGCATTGCATTGTAATATACAACATGTTTAATTTTTGGTAATGCATATAGGGCTTGTCTAACATGGTTAAGATAACCGCCGTAAAGCATGTGAAGAAGCTTAACCTTGGATCAAACTTGACAAACAACTAGATTTATCTTCAAGTATTGCATTGTATATGCATGAATGTTGTTTTATCGTTTATCTTCAATTGCCCTCTTATTGCCTATTTTCATAAAAAGAATAATAGCCTAAGGCAAAATATTTTTGAAAAACATGAGGGTTTAAAGAGAGGTCACTCACATCAGTCCCAATTAGTGTTTATTTGGATCTTATTGGAGTTGAAACTTGATTGGGAACAGGCAGCACGAAGGACTTTGAAGATTTGCTGGAAAAGGAGTGACCGGACGCTGCACTAGACTCTGATGTCCAGCATCCGGTCAGTTCATAGGAGGTGAACCTGCTATGAAGGAGTGACCGAACGCTAAAACAATGTTCTCCTAGCGTCTGGCCAGATGGTGGCTCAGCGTCCGGTCGATCAAAGACGAAGGAGACAGCTTGCATCGGACTCTGGCTGCATCCGATCGGTGTCCATCGGACATGTCTGGTCATGATTCCAGGGGATTTGGACCTCTCTGGAATCGATCGGACGCTGGGTGACAGTGTTCGGTCGCTGCCACCGAAGCATCTGGTCAGTTCAAAATGTGTGGGATTCAATCTCTTTTCTCTGTTTCCTTTCCCATCATGTTGGGGGCCACTATTTAATC
The DNA here is from genome assembly GCF_019320115.1 of Miscanthus floridulus. Lineage (NCBI taxonomy): Eukaryota > Viridiplantae > Streptophyta > Magnoliopsida > Poales > Poaceae > Miscanthus > Miscanthus floridulus. The sequence goes on along the minus strand of NC_089592.1, from coordinate 62,198,495 downwards.
GTAGCGCCGTTTGACCTAAGGCCGCCACCATGCCGACATCACCGCCTTGCTCCTGTGCCCTAGCAACCGCAGCGCCACTGCAACCTTCAGTGCCCAAGCGCCAATGCACATCGCCGCCCGTGCCACTCGCGCCTCCACGCCTGTGTTGCCACCGCCGCCGTGCCGTGCCTCTGTGCGCCACCGCCCACGCTGCGTCGTGCCTGAGCCGCCATCGCCGTCACCATGCACCGCCGCTGCCGCGCCAGCCTCCCCGTGTCTCCTCCGCCTAAGCCTCCACCGAGCTCCACAGCCATAGCAACGCTCCCATGCTACACCGCTCATGTGCTGCACCGCCCGTGGCTCTACCCTAGCTGCCGAGCTCATGCCCTAAGTTAGTTCCTCCACATCATCTCGGTCACCAATTTTTGTTGAGCCAGAACCCTAACCCTAGCCTATTTGGTGGTTCCCCGCGTGTCGCTTCTCATCTCTTCGGATCGCCGGTTCATCAGGTAGCAAGCCCTCGATTCAATTTTGTACCTAATTGCTTGCTTTCTTAGGGTTTTGTATCTCTAGATGAATAATTAAGATTATCTGTATATCCTATCTATTCTATCGTGCAGCGAGTCAGTGTCATTATGGTCCTATTTGCAGTTCTCAGTCAACTTGGGGCCAAGCTCGCGAGTACGGATCAAAGCCAAGCCTCAGAAGTGACAATTGACAGTTGTTTCTTGTCACTGGCAGTTGTTCTTTTCAGATCCAACTGATGGTTCGCATCAAGAATGTTGAAGGTGGTCCCAGTGATGAGGATCTGAGACACCCGCCTCGCCTGCCTACAGATCCAAAAGGTAAGGTGACGAAGAAGCTTGCAACAAAGAAGTAGAACTATCCAGATGCAAATATAGCTAGAGTAGCCACAGTTGCAGCAGCAGCAGAGCGTGTAGAGGCAGGAGGTGCTAGGAGTGGAGTCCAGATTGCATATCAGCTCTCTCCATCTACGAGGGCCACACTAGAGCAGGTTGAGCACTGTCATGGTGGTCCAGCTGGGACTATCATGGTTGCGGGATGGCGAGTTGTCTTGGATGAGAGTCAGCCTTAGGGGGGGGTCATAGCAGGAGCCATAGCTAGCAGCGCAGACTCAGGAGGGAGTGCAAGCCATGGAGACAGAGTAGGCTCCTCAGCCATAGCTTCATCGCTCTGGTTGAACATGTGTGCCAGTCACTCCGAGGTCAGAGACACAGCGGAGGGGTTCACGTCCACCGCCTAGACCACAGGGTCCTCCTCCAGTAACCCACCTAGATTTGAGGGCCGCCACGGCCAAACAGGTTCAACAGCTCAGATTTTTGGATTTTGAGCAGTGGTTTCCACCGAGGCGGGATGAGCGTGCTTCAGAGGGCTTCTACACACCACTGTAGGAAGATTTCTATAATGCATATCTTAACAGTGGGGCTATATTCAGATCTCAGAGGGTGTGTAACATTAAGACCATTGTAGCAGCAGCTAGAGAGCACATTCGCCCCTACCTTTCTTACCTGCCAGGACTAACAAATTTACTTGGATGGACAGGCTTATATGTTCCATCTTGGGTTCGTCAGTTCTATGCTTCTCTCTAGATTGACCCACAACACAGATTCATACACTTTACATTCAGTGGCAGAGATTATAGGCTAACGAGCACTAGGGTCAGAGAGATACTTAGGCTTCAGGAGTAGCTAGTCTAGCTACATGAGGTTTGCTATGGACAGACAGCGCCCCCTAGATGTCCTCATGGTGAGATGGTGCCCCCTACAGATCTAGTCCACCACTGCTTCACAGAGCCATTCAGCGAGGGGTCTAGCAGGACACCTAGTGATCTCACTCCCACTGCTAGAGTGCTTGATGCTATTATGAGGAGGACACTACTTCTGAGGATGGGATATCACGAGGGCTTGACTCGCATATAGTTGTGGCTACTGAACTATCTAATGCAACAGATAGTATTTGATATTTGGGATCTCCTTCTATCAGAGATGGAGGATACTATTGCAGAGGGGTTCAGGGGTCATAGGCAGCTGTCGTATGCTCACTGGATTACATTCTTGATCCATAGGGCAACAATAGTGAGGCCGCCTAAGATGCTAGCTAAGTACAGTGGTGCTACTATAGAGTTTCCTGCATATAACCTGACTCAGATGATCCGCCATAGTACACCGAGTGCACCTAGCCAGCCACATCGTCGTCCAGAGGTGCTAGAGACTACAGCCCAGTAGGATGATACTATTAGGGGCATAGCAGCTATAGAGGAGGAGCAGCTTGATGCTCAGCAGGAGGGGATGGTCGAGAGCGACCCCAGCAACAGCTCAAATGAGGACTACCGTGATATCCCTTAGATGCCTCCTTGATGACATGATCATGTGAAAGGTCCTAATATGGCTAGAGGGGGGGGGTGAATAGCCTATTTAAAAATCTATAAATCAACTAGAGCAATTTGATTAGTATGACAAATAGTGAAATGAAAACTTGCTCTAGCTCTACAAGGGTTGCAAGCCACCTATCCAACAATTCTAGTTGTAATGATTACTAGGCACACAACTTGCAAAGTTACTACTCACTAAGAGCTCTCAATCTGCCTACTCTAAAAAGCTCCACTAGATGAACTTAATGAAACAAAACAAGCTCTCAATTCTAATTACACTAAAGAGCTTGCCACAACTAGTTTACAAGAATGTAAATGAGTGAGTAGGGTGATTATACCGCCGTGTAGAGGAGTGAACCAATCACAAGATGAAGATTAAGCCAATCACCGGGAGAATACAAATGACAAGAGACAACCGATTTTCTCCCGAGGTTCACGTGCTTGCCAACACGCTACGTCCCTGTTGTGTCGACCAACACTTGGTGGTTCAGCAGCTAAGAGGTGTTTCACAAACCTTGTCTACACGATTGGACACTGTAAGAACCTACTCATAAGTGAGGTAACTCAATGACACGAGCAATTTACTAGAGTTGCCTTTCGGCACTCCGCCGGGGAAGGTACAACTCCCCTCACAATCACCGAAGGTGGCCATGAACAATCACTAACTCGTGCCAATCCTCCACCGCTGCCCCAACCCATCTAGGTGGTGGCAACCACCAAGAGTAACAAGTGAAATCTGCAGCGCAACACAAATACCAAGTGCCTCTAGATGCAATCACTCAAGCAATGCACTTGGATTCTCTCCCAATCTCACAAAAGAATGATGGATCAATGATGGAGATGAGTGGGAGTGCTTTGGCTAAGCTCACAAGGTTGTTATGTCAATGAAAATGTGCAAGAGAGTGAGCTTGAGCTAGCCATGGGGCTTAAATAGAAGCCCCCATGAAATAGAGCCATTGTACCCCTTCACTAGGCACTGATCGAGGTGACCGGACGCTCCGGTCCTACTGACCGGACCCAGGGCTCAGCGTCCGGTCGCCTGATGGCGACCACGTGTCATCCTATGTTCAATAGGAGTTGTTTGATCTCAATAGTTATGATATGACCGGACACTCTACCAAAAGTGACCGGACGCTAAACCCTCAGCACTCGATCATTTCCAGTAAGCTCCCAAAGACTAAAAAACTAGACCAGACATGTCCGATGGTACTTGACCGGACACAGCCAGCGTCCAATTAGTTACCCTGACGACTGTGTAGCTACGTCGGCTCTGACCGAACGCATCCTTCTAGCGTCCGGTCAATCAGAGACCAGCGTCCGGTCAGTAGAAAAACAGTGAGACTGACCCTTTATCATCTCTATCTCCTTCACCCTTGCTCGAATGTGCCAACCACAAAGTGTATCACCTTGTGCACATGTGTTAGCATATTTTCACAAATATTTTCAAGGGTGTTAGTACTCCACTAGATCCTAAATGCATATGCAAGGAATTAGAGCATCTAGTGGCACTTTGATAACAACATTTCGATATGAGTTTCACTCCTCTTAATAGTATGGTTATCTATCCTAAATGTGATCACACTCACTAAATGTCTTGATCACTAAAATAAAATGGCTCCTACATTTTATACCTTTGCCTTGAGCCTTTTGTTTTTCTCTTTCTTCTTTTCCAAGTTCAAGCCTTTGATCATAACTATGCCATCACCATTGTCATGATCTCCGTCATTGCTTCATCACTTGGAATAGTGCTACCTATCTCATGATCACTTTGATAAACTAGGTTAGCACTTAGGGTTTCATCAATTAACCAAAACCAAACTAGAGCTTTCAATCTCTCCCTTTTTGGTAATTGATGACAACCCTTTCACAAAGATATGAATGGAGATTTAATTGAATTCACATTGCTTGCCCAAGCATATCTACCATGTGTAAGGGATATGGACAAGTTTCATGAACTCCATATGGTAGCAATTGCTCCCCCTACATATGTGCTAAGAGTTTGGATTGTAGCTTTGCACATATGCTCAGATAGGAAATATAGGAGTCAATTTCTACCAAATGATGCTAAGGTGTAAGAGATGGACCTTTGAAACATGATACCAATCGAAGTGCACCATTATACCATCCTTAGCACCATTAGTAACTAGAGATATATAAAAGACTAGAATACCCCATGAGATCAAAAATTACAAGTAAGGGTCTAGTTTCCATATGATGAACATAAGTCTAGTTACTTTAGCTAGATACTACTTGATAGCTAGATACCACTTGTAAATTTATGGGAATGAAATCATTAGATGACCTATGCATACTAGATTTTCATTCCATCATGCAAATTTACAATTAGCATACACCACACAAGCATGGATGTTGAAACTTAGAACTTGTGCCATGCAAGTAAACACATGAAATACACATTCAAATGCACCATACAAGTTCATGAGCTTGCTCCCCCTACTTGTGTGCTCAAGATTTTAATTGATCCCTTTTCTTTGTCATATCTTATCTCTCTACACTATTTCTCCCCCTTTCCTTTGTCATATCTTATCTCTCTACACTATTTCTCCCCCTATCACTTATCTTTGTTTCTCTCCCCCTTTGTCATCAATGACCACAAAGGCTTAAAGTATAGATATGTTTAAATTATAGATAGGTTGGGGTGAAACCATGTGAAATGAGGATCATTTTTCAATTTGGTTCAATCTAGATTACTTGCAAAAGATATTTAACTTGGTTTGATCCAAGGACAAGCTTCTTCACACCTCCAAATAAGGGTTATCTTGTACCATGTTGAGTTAAACACTTATAGCTCATTTTATAAATCAAACACTAGGTTTACAAGCCCACAAACATGTCATATGCTACCACTAGATCATTTCAAACATACAAGCAATAGTGGTAACATACAAGCATTAAATTCATTTGATTTTCATGAATGAGCCTATTCAAATGTGGAATATGTCTAGATGCACTAATCATGTCCTTAGCAAGGATGTATGTCATGCCAATCAATTTATACCTTGTATTGCTCGAAGGAGAGGCATGTCATATAATGGGGGTGCATCAACACATATTGGTGAAGTCAAGTATATTCAATTCATTCCTTAGCTTGCAAAACCTCTTCTCATCAAGTGGCTTGGTGAATATGTTGGCAAGTTGATCTTTGGTGCCCACACTCTCTATGCAAATGTCCCCTTTTTGTTGGTGATCTCTTATGAAGTGATGACGGACATCTATATGCTTTTTTCTTGAGTGTTGAACCGGGTTGTTTATGAGTTTGACGACACTCTCATTGTCACATAGCAATGGCACTTGCTTGATTCTAATTCCAAAATCACTCAAAGTAGCCTTCATCCAAAGTAATTGAGCACAACAACTACCGGCCGAAATGTACTCTGCTTCGACAGTTGAAAGTGCTACACTATTTTGCTTCTTTGATGACCAAGATACAAGTGATCTTCCCAATAGTTGACATGTGCCCGATGTACTCTTTCTCTCAACTTTGCATCCCGCATAATCAGAGTCCGAATATCCAATCAACTCAAATCTTGCTCCTTTGGGATACCACAATCCAACATGTTGTGTATGCTTCAAGTATCTCAATATCCTCTTATTTGCCTTCAAATGACTCTCTTGGTGAGGCTTGAAATCTAGCACACATGCATACACTAAACATCACATCCGGCCTTGATGCGGTCACATAGAGTAGGCTTCCAATCATAGACTGATACATCTTTTGATCCATCATGTTGCCACTTGCATCACTATCTACGCTTCCACTTGTCCCCATTGGTGTACTAATAGCTTTACTATCATCCAATCCAAACTTCTTGAGCATGTCCTTGATATACTTGCCTTGACTCACAAATGTGTCATTCTTCATTTGCTTGATTTGAAGACCAAGGAAGTAGCTAAGTTCTCCAATCATGGATATCTCAAATTCACTTGCCATCATCTTGCCAAACTCCTCACAAAAATCTTGATTTGTTGACCCAAATATGATATCATCAATATAGATTTGCATTACAAACAAGTATTTCCAAGCTTCTTGGTGAAGAGAGTGGTGTCAACCTTTCCCATCTTGAATCCCTTAGAGAGTAGGAAATCCCTCAATCTCTCATACCATGCTCTTGGTGCTTGTTTCAATCCATACAAAGCCTTTCTTAACTTGTAAACATGGTTGGGTTTCTTTTCGTCTTCAAAACCGAGAGGTTGCTCAACATACACAAGCTCATTGATGTACCCATTTAGAAATGAACTCTTCACATCCATTTGGTTCAGCTCCTGTAGCCAAAAAACATGTTAGAGACTTAGACTTTACTAAAAAAATAGTAATAATCTGTTTCATTACAGGCCGATAGTAAATATGGCTGTAGGAAAGCCCATCTATTCAAGCTTTGCCGAGCTTTGCTTCTTAAGAGTAGTAAGTATGGTTAGGTGAAATCAAATATCACCATGCAAAAGTAGCAGACTAGCTAAATTGTTACCCTCAACCTCAAGTGGCATGGGTGATTGACTGATAATAACAGTGGTACATGTCTTTGCCATTTAATTTGATCATCGACACACACATGCAAATACATATTACATAGGGCTAGACACAAGCATAAATATCAGTATGAATTCATGGCCTCAGTCGCCCACATTCTAGCACCAAGGAGCCTAACATATAAACAGAAGTATGCGCCAATTGCAAAGGCTACTAGCTAGCACCAAATCGAAGCGATACATTCATTGAGCAACGGCACTGAACGAGTTGGCCATACAGTAGCAAGAGAGTGCAGAGGAAGAGGGAGACCGGGCCAAACCTACAGAAGACGTGCTGTAATAGAGATGCTATGGCCTACTATGGATCTTGGAGAAGACTGCGTCTCATGGATCTAACACAAGAACAAGGGCTTCAAAGTTCAAACATAGCATAGAGAGGAGGATGAAGAAGGGGATGAATTGGAGGAGATAGACACCTCGAAGAACCTTGAACTGCTTGAGGGTGAGGTGGGCCGGGGACAAGGATGACACGAGGCGTGCGCTGGCCAGTCAGAGAAGAAGCGCATGTGCGCGTGGGGCCGGTGGGGGCGGCGGCGCTGCTGGATCCGGTTGGAGAAGATGAGGCGATAGAGAAGAAGGCTTGGCGGCTACTGGATCTGGTTGGAGAAGAAGGCAGCGGAGACAGAGAGGAAGAGAATTAAGGGAGAAGGGCATGGTTTATAAAGGGGGACCTGTAGTCCCAGGTGATTGTTAGAACCGGGATTAAAGGTTCTTTAGTCCCGGGTGATGGTTAGAACCAGGACTAAAGGTCTGACCTTTAGTCCCGGGTGTAGCCATGGCCCAGGAGTAAAGGGGATTTTGGTGGGCCGCGAAAATGCAGCCCATCTTTAGTAGTCCCGGGTGATGGTTAGAACCGAGACTAAAGGTTCTTTAGTCCCGGGTGATGGTTAGAACCGGGACTAAAGGTCTAACCTTTAGTCCCGGGTGGTTGGTCCACCCGGGAGTAAAGGTGGGCTGCAGTTTGGCTTCCTGCCAGTTTGTAGAAGTTTTTCCTTTTTTATATATTTCTTTTATATAAATATGCAGAGAGTTGTTAATTGCCTAGTAAATAAAATATTAGCAAAAAAATACAAAAAGAATTCTGGGACCTGGTTTTGCATTATTGTACATAAGAAAAATCTGTAACCTAAACTCTTTTGTTTTACCGTATAAATATTTAACATAGTGTAAATAATAATCATAATTTTCACCATGCAAAAATGTACTACTTAATTAAAATTACTAAAACTATTACTTTTCGACAGGAAATTAGTTTTCACATCTTATTGATGTTGATCATTTGTTTTTTCATCACACATTCTCCACAGGAAATCCACCGTCAAGCAGAAAATTCATTTAAATGGTAGAAAATATGAATACATGACAGAAATATGAATACACTATATATATCAAGCAGGCACAGTAGTGAACTTCTTCTTAACGTATATCCCTTGGTTATGATCGCGCCATAACCATGGAGTGTCCTCATTATTTAGCTGGATGCTTGGGTCTTTGTTCACTTTGAAGGGTGGAATTCGGTCATCCTTTTCATAATCTTCTAATATGTCTGACTTGTCTTCAATTCTGATGATGTTTCTTTTCCCCGAAAGAACTATGTGGCGCTTTGGCTCATTGATTGGGTCATTGTTGTTTTTCCCTCTATTCGGTTTTGTAGACATGTCCTCGACATAGAACACCTGATTCACATCCTTGGCAAGGACGAATGGTTCATCTTTGTACCCAATATTGTTGAGGTCCATGGTTGTCATTCCATACTGGTTGTCGACTGCTAACCTGCCTCCAGTCGCCTTTACCCATTGGCACTTGAACAAAGGTACCTTAAAAGTAGGTGCATAGTTTAGTTCCCATATCTCCTCTATGTGGCCATAATATGTTTGCTTATTTTCATTAGGGTCGGTGGCATCTATGCAGACACCACTATTTTAGTTGGTGCTCCATTTATCTTAGGCTACTATGTAAAATGTATTCCCATTTATCTCGTACCCTTTGTATGTGAGGATATGCCATGATGGCTACCTAGCCAACAAATACAGTTGCTCATCAATACTCTCATCACCCTGACATTCTTTTCGCAACCAGTCGCTGAAAGTTTCCATGTGCTGACGCGTAATCCAAGCTTCAGACTTCCCTAGAAACTCAGATCAGAGCAACTCTTTATGTGTCTCGATATATGGATTCACCAAGGAGGAGTTTTGCATAACTGTGTAGTGTGCTTTATTAAAATAATTATCATGCGTACCAATATATGTTTTCTTCCCTAGTGTCCCCTTTCCACTTAGTCTCCCCTCATGTCACGATTCAGGAATACCAATCGGGTCAAGGTCAGGAATAAAGTCAACACAAAACTCAATGACCTCCTCTGTTCCATAGCCTTGGCGATGCTTCCTTCTGGCCGAGCATGGTTGTGAACATATTTCTTTAGGACTCCCATGAACCTCTTAAAGGGGAACATGTTGTGCAGGAACATAGGACCGAGAATGCTAATCTCCTTGACCAGGTGAACTAGGAGGTGTGTCATGATATTAAAGAAGGAAGGAGGGAACACCAACTCAAACTGACAAGACATTGAACCACATCATTCTGTAGTTTAGCTAGATCCATTGGATCAATTGCCTTATGAGAAATTGCATTGAGGAATGCACATAGCTTCACGGTGGCTAGACACACATTTGGAGGTAGAATTCCTCTTAATGCAACTGGAAGCAATTGCGTCATGAGCACATGGCAGACATGGGACTTTAAGTTTAGGAATTTCTTCTCTAGCATGTTTATTATACCCTTTATATTTGAAGAGAATCCAGATGGTACCTTGATGCTTGCTAGGCATTCAAACATGCTTTCCTTCTCTTCTTTGCTAATAGTGTAGCTGGCAGGACTTAAGTAATGGCGTCCATCATCTGTCTTCTCTGGATGTAGGTTGTCTCGTTCTTTCAAACATCGCAGGTCCTGTCATGCTTTAAGTGTGTCCTTAGGCTTCCCATACACACCCATGAAGCCTAGCAGGTTCACACAATGATTCTTCATCAGGTGCATCACGTCGATCGCGCTATGGACCTCTAGGACTTGCCAATAGGGTAGCTCCCAAAATATGGACTTCTTCCACATGAGTGTATGACCGTCGGCGTCGTTTGGAACAGGTTCGCTGCCATGTGCCTTTCCAAATACTATTTTCACATCCTTGACCATATTGAGTACATCCTCACTAGTTCAGTTGCCCGGCTTGGTCAGGTGGTCTGCCTTACCTTTAAAATGCTTGCCTTTCTTTCTTAGGGGGTGATTCGTAGGAAGAAATCGACAATGGCCAAGGTACATGACCTTTCGACATTTTTTCAAGAATATACCTTTAATGTCATCAAAACAGTGCGTGCATGCATTATATCCCTTGTTTGATTGTCCTGAAAGATTACTTAGAGCAGGCCAATCATTGATTGTTACGAACAACAATGCTCGTAGGTCAAAGTGCTCCTGTTTGTGCTCATCCCACACACGTACACCTGGTCTGTTCCACAAAAGTAGAAGTTCTTTAACTAGTGGCCTCAGGTACACATCGATGTCGTTGCTAGGTTGCCTTGGGCCTTGGATGAGCACTGGCATCATAATAAACTTATGCTTCATGCATAACCAGGGAGGAAGGTTGTAGATACATAGAGTAACAGGCCAAGTGCTATAACTACTGCTCTGCTCCTTGAAAGGATTCATACCATCCGTACTTAAAGCAAACCTTAAGTTTCTTGCGTCATTTGCAAACTCCAAGAATTCTCTATCGATTGCTCTCCACTGGGACCCATCAGCAGGGTGTTTCAACATATTGTCTACCTTATAGTCTTCTTTGTGCCATCGCAATAACTTTACATGGTCTTTGTTTCTGAACAGATGTTTTAAGCGTGGTATTATAGGAGCATACCACATAATCTTGGTAGGGATTTTCTTCATGGGACGTTTGCCCTCAACATCACTAGGGTCATCTCGCCTGATCTTATACCATGATGCATGACATACCGAGAATGCATCTAACTTCTCGTACTCCTCGCCACGGTAGAGGATGCAGTCACTAGGACATGCATGTATCTTTTGGATTTCTAATCTCAAAGGGCAGACTACCTGTTTTGCTTCGTACATAGCGATGGGCAATTCATTATCCTTCGAAAGCATCTTCTTTTGGATTTTCAGTAACTCCCCAAATCTCTTGTCAGATACACCATTCTTTGCCTTCCATTGTAGCAATTCCAGTGTGGTACCCAACTTTTTCTGTCCCGCATCACAAGTTGGGTATAGCAATTTCTTGTGATCCTCTAGCATGCGCTCGAACTTGATCTTCTCCTTTTCACTTTCGTATTCTCTTTGTGCGTCATGAATGGCCTGACCAAGATTATCAGTGGGCTCATCTTCTGCCACTACCTCTTCTTCAGCTTCCCCCATTGCAGTCTCATTGAAGGCACCATATTCAGCAATAATGTCATCATCGTCCTATTATTCTTCTTTACCTTCTTCCATTACAACCCTGGTTTTTCCGTGCTTCGTCCAACAAATATAGTTTGGCATAAAACCCGACTTCAATAAGTGTGAATGAAGACTCCTTGAGCTAGCATATTCCTTCAAATTCTTACATATGGCACATGGGCAGCACATGAAACCATCGCGTTTGTTTGCCTCGGCCACACGTAAGAAAGAATGCACGCCCTCAATGAACTCTTGGGAGCGACGATCATCATTGTACATCCAATGCCGGCTCATCTGCATTACATGACATACATACCATATTAAAACCTATAAACATAATTAGTTAATTATACGACATGCATGCCACCACACAAGGTATTAATTTATGAAAGTCTCGCTATAATGTAGACAGTCCCAACTACCACTAAAAAACTAAAGCTAAAATACACTTCAGCAACATAAGGATTTCGCGACCAATCCCAACTAAAACAGACAGATCATGCGTTTGTTCAACATCTATGGGCTTCTTCCGCAGGATCACTGCCTCATCAGCCACCGTAGCCGCCTGTGCAAGAGAGTTTTGCACGTGTTCAACATACTCTTCCTCCCAGTACCAGCCTAAACATCCAGTGCCATCCCACTGAAATTAAAACAAAAAATTAGAACTTTAATCACAATCATCATGAAAATAAGTATAAATTAATCATAATCATCAAAATACGACAAAATAACTCACATTGCGATCCGGACACTTGTAGAAGATACGGCCCTTGTTGGGACACTCCTTCCTCACCCGGTACTCCATCACAATCTTCTCCTCACATTTGCCGCATGCAATCAAAGGGAGGTCCAGCCTCAGTCGCTTTGGAACCTGATGAGAGGCTGAGGACCCAGAAGCAGTTGACATCTACTCTCTATACTCATTTTTAATATAATATAAATTTCTCATTTTATAAAAAAATAAAATTAAAAAAACTCTAAAATTCTCTATATCTCTAAACCATGAAGTGTGCTATGCATGCTAGAAATGAAAGCTGAATACTAGTTTTGAATAACTACTTTAACCTTCCTTCATCCAAATATGCAAACTTTAAAGTGATTTTGAGCTTAAATGGCTTACAAATAAAAAAATCCACCATAAAAACCATATATATCTAGTCCACAAAATGAGATATGCTACAGATGAAACATGAGAGTATAAAGTTGGTAACCTTTAGAATCGAAGAATCGATGGAGGAATTGAAGAAATCTTGTGATTACCGACGATGAGGAAGAAGAGAGGCCGGCGATGAAGTAAGAACACTGACCTTGAAGTGGCTCGGGCTTGGGGAGGAAGAAGGGCTATATAGGAGGGGACCTTTAGTCCCAGTTGAAGACAGAAACCAAGACTAAAGGTCTCTTTCTAGTCCTGGATGGAGCCTCCAGCCGGGAGTAAACTTTTACTCCAAGTTGGAGGGACCAACCGGGAGTAAAAGTTAACCTTTAGTCCCGGTTGGTAGCTCCAACTGGGACTAAAGGTCCCCTACAGCAAAAGCCTACCGCAGTAGCCGTTGGGCAGGGACCTTTAGTCCCGGTTGGAGCTACAAACCAGGACTAAAGGTCTCTCTAGTTCCGGGTGCAAAAAATACCGGGACTAAAGCCAAATTTCGAGCTAGATCAAAGGTCATTTCTCTCCTAGTGATGTCTATGTGGTGTAGTAGACGTGTAGTAGCTCATTTGAGCTTTGCATGCAAGCCTGCCATGAGGCTGTGAGATACTACTTCTAGGTATACCGAATATTAACTCAACTGTACTTCATTTCTTCTTGAAACGAATCTAGCGAGAGAGATACCGATTATATTAAAAAGAAATTTAAATTAAAGCACAAAGAAACAATAATAACCAAACGGATGCAAGACACCAAATGAAACAACGACAATGGCCAATCGGAATAATGGAGCCTTGACATGCGCCGCACAATACCATCTCACGCTTCGCCAACTGTTGACCACCAGTATGTGATGTGATTATATATATTGACGCCACTCCATCACTGGACGACAATGTTAATGCGCCATTGTCACCTCTTGCACTGTCATTATAGATGATGTCCCCTACCGAGCCACCCACTGTCATGTAGGGTTGGCTGCCTTGCTCCATTATATTGCAAGCCATGTCTGTCACGCCATAGGATCCTCTTGTGCCTCCACTCGACGCTATTCCATGTTGAACTAGCCCATGCCAAGCAGGACGAGCCGTCATAGTCCACCGCAAGCTGGCTGCCAAGCTGGTACATGAACAACTTCCTTACGCATCGCCATGTTGCCAAATGAAGCACATCAAGGTTTAGCTAACCCAACCACCTCATCTAAGATAGAAGTGTCACACAGGTCAAACAGCCACCAGAAAGCTTCCTTGCACTAGAATGGTCATCGCGATGCAAGACAGCCCACCGCCACGCCGTTCAGGACACTTTGGCAAAACACTTATATGCTAGACACGTTCTCCCATGGTGGTCTGTATGCCAACTTTAAGGACACCACTGGAGGCACGTCACCGTTAAACCATTGCCCTCCATCTACCACACATAAGTCACAACTCATCACTACTGGAAACATGGCCTTTGTCGAGTGTCAAAAATTGGACACTCGGCAAAGAATTGCACACGGTAAAAAAGGGCACTCGGCAAAGGACTTCTTTGCCGAGTGCTAGGCTCTCGGCAAAAGCACAACACTTGGCATTGGCTGCCCCGCGTAACGGTGTTCGGCCACGTTCTTCTTTGCCGAGTGCCTGCTGTTAGGCACTCGGCAAAGATTTTTTTTTGGAAAATACTTTGCCGAGTGCCCCTGACACGGCGCTCGGCAAAAGATTCAATTTTTTTTTTGAAATGTCTTTGCCGAATGCCTAACAGCTTAGGCACTCGGCAAATGGAGGAATTAAAAAAATTACATTTTTTTTTGAAATACCTTTGTCAAATGCCCCTGTGAAGGCACTCGGCAAAGAGGAAATTTCTAAAAAAAATTCAAAAACCTCTTTGCCGAGCGCCTTATTCTTGCTACTTGGCAAAGACCCCCTTTGCCGAGTGCCATGCCCCGGCGCTCGGCAAAGTTTTTTTTTACCTCCAAATTTTTTGTGCAGCCCTTTTAAAGTACCAGGAACTCCTCGTTAGAATTTGAGGATTTTTTTGTGGCTTTTTGATATATTTAGTTACTTTATTTCGTTTACTTGATTTTTTTTGAAAAATATAAATTTGAACTGCACGTGGTACGAATAATGGAATTTAATGATTCAAAAAATGATAGTCATGTTACTAAGTGTAGTGTGAGGCCGTATCTAGGAACGGACCTAAAATTTCAGACATCTTGTTCATGAAACATGATCGCGAACTTGCGTGCGAAGTGTTTTTAAATTCTATAGAAAGCAAATGAAGTCCAAAAATCATGAAACTTGTTGAGATGTTGTGATATCATATGTGGAGGCTATGATAAAAATTTCAGAAGATTTTGTGCATGTTGTCACGTACGATGCTTACAAACCAAGACATCTCTATATGTGGAGGCTATGATAAAAATTTCAGAAGATGTCGTGCACGTTGTCACGTTCGTGCACGTTGACAATGTGCACGAAATCTTTTAAAATTTTTATTATAGCCTCTACATACGATATCACGACATCTCAACAAGTTTCATGATTTTTTGACTTCGTTTGCTTTTTATAGAATTTAAAAACACTTCGCACGCAAGTTCGCGGTCATGTTTCGTGAATAAGATGTCCGAAATTTTGGGTCTGTTCCATGATACGGCCTCACACTACACTCAGTAACATGACTATTATTTTTTGAATCATTAAATTCCATTATTCATACCATGTGCAGTTCAAATTTATATTTTTCAAAAAAAATTCAAGTAAACGAAATAAAGTAACTAAATATATCAAAAAGCCACAAAAAAATCCCCAAATTCTAACGAGGAGTTCCTGGTACTTTAAATGGGCTGCACAAAAAATTTGGAGGCCAAAAACAAAAAAAACTTTACCGAGCGCTGGGGCATGGCACTCGGCAAAGGGGGTCTTTGTCGAGTGCCAAGAATAAGGCGCTCGGCAAAGAGGTTTTTTGATTTTTTTAGAAATTTCCTCTTTGCTGAGTGCCTTCACAGGGGCACTCAGCAAAGTTATTTCAAAAAAATATCTATGCCGACGGCCGGATTGGGGCACTCGACAAAGTTGCGTCCTTTGCCGAGTGCCACCCTGATCCGACGCTCGGCAAAGGGGCGGGTGGGGGCACTTAGGCAAATTCGGCCAGGCAGTCGAGCCACAGATAGACAGACAGTGCACGCGCCGCTCCTGGCCGTCCCCGCGCCACCGCCCGCCAACACCGGCCCGCCTCCGCTCCGCGCGCCGCTCCCGGCCGTCCCTGCACCGCCGCTCGCCAACGCCGGCCCTCCCCCATGCCGCGCGCCGCTCTCGGCCATCCCCGCGCCACCGCCCGCCAACACCGGCCCGCCCTCGCACCGCGCGCCACCCTCCCCTCCCCGTGCACCATGCCCGCCAGCCACTGGGCTGCCATCGACACTGCGCGCCGCCACCCTTCCCCATGCCGTGCGCCGGCGCCTACCCCCACGCCCACGTGTGGACGAGCGTGGCCAGCTCGCCCACGCCGGCCCGCCAACGCCGGCGGGTGGAGGAGGGGAGGAGGAGGAGGAGGGGGAGGAGGAGGAGGAGGAGGAGGAGGGGGAGGAGGGGGAAAGAGGAGGAGCCGGCCGTGCCCCATGGACCGCCCGCCCCGATGCCACCTGTGCCCGACCCCGTTCCCGACTCCGGTGACCCCGACCCCAACGTCGCCCGCCCCTACCCTCGGCGCCCGTCAGGTATGCCCTCTCTCTTGTTGTTGTTGTGGTAGTGATAGTTGTAGTAGTATTAGTTGTAGTAGTAGTGCTAGTGGTAGTAGTAGTATTAGAAGTAGTGGTAGTAGTAGTAGAACTAGTGGTAGTAGTAGTAGTAGAACTAGTGGTAGTAGTAGTAGTAGTAGAACTAGTGGTAGTAGTAGTAGAAGTAGTGGTAGTAGTAGTAGTAGAAGTAGTGGTAGTAGTAGTAGCAATAGTGGTAGTAGTAGTAGAACTAGTGGTAGTAGTAGTAGCAATAGTGGAAGTAGTAGTAGAAGTAGTGGTACTACTTGGATATATTCTTCTGCATGGATTGATATCCAAACTACATGGCTTCTCTTGAGACATATGTGCTTGTCGGTCATCGTGCTGTTGTTTTTTGTAGGTTTTGGAAACCTCACCGTGCAGGGGAGGTTCTGCCGATTTTTTTAAATGACAGTATTTTGTTCCATTTTTGTAGAGAAGAGCCCATCAAAGCCGAGTCGGAGTTCCCGTCGCCGTGCCGGTCTGCCTGCACCGCATCGCCTCGCACTGCACCGACCCACTACAGCCCCGCTAGCCTAACTCCACTGCCACCCTAGGTATAACCCCTCTTTTCATATCATGGTCATAGATCACGTAACCCAGTTAGGCGTCTCCCGTTTGAAAGAGATACGGTTGGAGGTATGCAGATCTTTGCATATCTATGACCGTATCTGTTTTGGATTGTCCACATTTTTTAAACAGCCCGTGGATGCGTAGATGGGTTAGTTTCCATGGTCTGCTCTGGTCCAAGACAGAGTTTTGGCATCACCTCCCTATTGTTCTCCGAATACGCACTCTTCTTTGGCAGGACGTGTATCTAGAGAACAGCGAGGAGGTGCTGCCGAAATTCTATCTTGGATAGGAGTAGAGCATGGAAACTAACCTCATCTATGCATCTGCGGGTGGGATTAGGACCTATCCTCACCTATTAGATAGTAGGAACACCATGTAGATGCAATTGATGGTTACATTACTCGCTGATACATATGTTAGAGGATGGATTACCGTCAGTGGATGTACACGGGCAGGAGAAGTCAGAGTGATTACACCACAGAATGGATGAACAAGACTGATGCTTTCTTGAACAGTGCATTTGGCAAGGCTGCTAAAGGACATTGCCTAGTTTTGTGTCTCTACAGCAAATGTGGAAACGGGAGAAGGGTAAACAAGGTGGAAATGGGTAAACATCTTGTGAAGAATGGATTTATGTCGGACTACACCCGGTGGGTCCACCATGGTGAAGCCCATTGTATGAGAGAGGAGGTGGTGAGACCACGGGTGGAGGCTTTTGATGCTGATGCTAGGGTAGCAGACATGTTAGATGACTTTCACCAAGGATAGTTCGATGAGGGACGTGAGAAGGAGGAGATGGAGGCAGCTGCACAGGTGTTCTATGACATGATGGACTCGGCATAGAAACCCCTTCATGATCGGTCAACGGTGTCTCAACTAGATGCCATTAGACGCTTAATGGGGTTGAAGTCCGAGTTAAACTTGAGTTGAGAAGGCTTCGATAAGATGTTGGCCATGATTGGCACCCTACTTCCGGAGGGCCACATTCTACCAAAGAGCATGTACGAGTCACAGAAACTCCTTTGTGCACTTAAGATGCCGTATGAGTAGATACATGCTTGTCCAAAGGGGTGCATCCTATTTAGGAAAGAACACGAGCATGCAAAGTTCTATCCAAAGTGTAAATTCTCCAGGTACATGGAGGTAGACTCTGATGATGGCCAGAAGAGGCAACTTACGATTCCCATGAAAATCCTATGGTACCTTCCCTTCCTATCGAGGATCCAACTACTATACATGACCGAGGAATCCGTGAAACAGATGACATGGCACAAAAATGGCAAACAGTACAATCCTGACAAGATGGTACATCCATCCGATGGTGAAGCTTGGATCCGCTTTAATGACAAACATCGTGACAAAGCAGATGAGGCTCGTAATGTATGTGTCATGCTGGCAACATATGGGTTCAATCCTTATGGAATGATGGCTGCCCCATACACATGTTGGCCCATCTTCATTATCCTCCTTAATCTCCCTCCGGTGTCTCCTTTCAATGACATAACGTATTCTTGTCATTGATAATTCCTGGACACCCAGGGAGTCATATGGGTGTGTTTATGGAGCCCATGATTGATGAATTGGTCCATGCTTGGGACAAAGGGGTATGGACATACGATCGAGCTACAAAGACAACCTTCAAAATGCACATTTGGTACCACTACTCCCTGCATGACTTCTTGGTGTATGGGATATTCTACGCCTGGTGTGTTCATGGGAAGTTCCCATGCCCAATATGCAAGGAAGGTGTGAGGTTCATTTGATTGTAGAAGGGTGGCAAGTATTCGTCGTTCGACAGACATCGTCAATTCCTACCTCTTGACCATCCATTCAGACAAGACATCAAGAACTTTACGAAAGGTGTCAAAGTGACAAACCCTGCACCGTGGATGAAGAGTGGTGCAGTATCATGCTATATGTGTTTCCAACCTTGTCGAGGTGTAGCCGTTCATTGGGTAAGTTCTAAACAAACTTGTTTCATTTCGCCGTATGTCCTTGTTTCTTCGTCCAACCCCTTTGTTTCTTGTTGGTACAGGGAATTTCTTCATCAATCCTAGCATGGATCAAGGCAACCTACCCCGCAAGAAAATGATACCTTTCTTTAACAGGGTGCGGGACCAGAGAGCCCTGATTTCATTTGTTGGTTCAAACAGAAAGCCCAAACTGATGCGCCTATAAGTGACGAGCTGAGACAGGTTACAAACGGCTGTGCCATTAGGGTCAAGTCATTTACCGGTTATGATGCGAATGGATATTGTTTTCACACAGCAAGCTACGAGCAGAGTCGGCCCAATCAAAAAACCACAAATAGCAGAGTTGTTACGCTCGGCACTGATTGACTCGACTATTATGAAAGAATTGAAGAAATCTATGAACTATCATTCTATGGTTCCAAACCTCTTACTCCTATCATATTCAAATGCCACTGGTTTCATCCTAGAGTAACGAGACGGACCCCTAAGCTTGGGCTAGTCGAGATTCGATAGGATTCCGTCTATACAGGAAAAGATGTCTACATTGTGGCTCAACAGGCCGTCCAGGTTTATTATACATCATACGCATGCAAAGACGCCGAGCATCTTAAGGGTTGGTCTATTATGCACAAGGTATCGCCACATGGTAAACTACCTGTCCCAAATGATAAGCTAATCTCAATCATGAAGATTATTTCTAATACATATAATACTATGTTTTTTGTAATTATGTTTTGTTCATTTTTGCATATATTTCTAATACATGTATTACTATGTTTTTTGTAATTATGTTTTGTTCATTTTTGCACCTATTTCTAATTACGTCTTGTTTTTCTTTTTTATTGTAGGTAATTGAATAAAGATGGCGGGCGACCATCATAGGTCCATGAACTCGATTTACCAAAGACCACACCGGCTGTAGGAGGAGGCGGAGGGGGCGGCGGAGGGATCGGACAGGAGGAGGAGGAGGAGGACCGCCAGCCGTAGGAGGGGGCTGTCTCCTCCCACGCCGCATGAGGAGGAGCTGGAGGAGGAGGTGGCGCCTGTGGACGAGTCGAAAGAGGAGCTGGTTCGGTAGATGGACGAGGAGGAGGGGCCGCATGAGGACGACGAGTGCGAGGCGACAGGCATAGGTTCCGCTTTCTCCGACTCCTCTTCGAGTGTCTACTTGCGAGGTCCCGCGAGCCTCCCACAGGTTCCACTTCCTCACCAACGCCCAGTGATTCGCCCCAAAGGGCAAAAGTAAGTAACTTTATATGTTATCACCACTACTTCATATGATATGATGAAAAAACTAATAATTTTTCTTAATCACTTGTGCAGGAACTGGGTGGTTGTGTCGGGTGGTAGCGCATGGCTAGTCAACGGCATCCTAGGTCTTCTGTGCAGGCAACACTTCCCCGACATTGTCACATATGCATCGAAGATGGAGCCGGCCTACTCGTTTGACCACTACGCCATCGCCCTCGATGCGGAGTACCCCAATAAGGCGGCACGGGTGAAGGCAAAGTTTTAGGTAAGTCTCCCTCGCACAACATTGTCAATATGTCGCATTCATTGGACTTTTCTTGAAATAATGAATGGATACATCGCTTTTATATGCAGACTTATTACAGATGCGAGGAGGGATTTGAGGCCAGGGTGGAGCAGGTGACTACCAAAGCCTGTAAAAAACTCATCACCGACATGCATCACGAGGTGCGCATCCAGGCCATCGTAACCTACTACGGGTCGAAGCTTGGAGAGAGGAAAACCAAGAAAGATGCAAGAGAGATGCAGCTGACCTAGGAGCAGTACCTTGAGGTAAATGAAGAACATCAATATTGATTCATTTTGAGATTAAGTTGGTTTAATTTGATCTTCTTATATGTCCAATACATGATGACGTGTAGATGATTCCCTGGTGGTGCCAAGCGTATCCCGAGTGCTGGGCGATGATGGTGGAGAGGTGGTTCATGGAGGAGTACCTCAAGATGCACAGGGATGCCCGGGACCATCATTTGCAGATGCAAGGTCCAGCACACCATCAAGGCAGCCGTAGCCTCGCTGGATACAAACAAGCATGGGTACGCGAATTCGTTTATCTATTGTGATGCTCAGTTCTGCCTGATTTCTAATCATCGTGCTATCTTTCTCGCAGTCGACGTCACATAGTGGCCAGGCTTGCTCGGACTTCTAGGCATGGTGTATGGCCCACAAGGGCAAGGCGACGTCCGATGTCTCCTTCAACCTGGAGGACCCACCCGAGGCATACACGAACCTGAGCGTCCACTCCTGCATCAGTGAGTACACTGAGGTGGCGAGGTCGCTCCATGGGCCAGACCACGATCTGAGCACCCAGGACTTCGATGGAGAGGCCGTCATGAGGGCGGGGCAAGGCAAGAAGCATGGGCGGTTCTGGCTTGGCGACGGCGTCATCGACACGGCCTCTACTCCCTCTCTCTCCTAGATCCAAGCACGGAGCATGAGCGAGAGCCTGGCCATTCGCACACGGCTGACCGTTGCACAGCACCAGGTCGACACACTCGAGGTTATTCCTATTTTACTCGTCATACATTGATCTTTACACATCTTAATTAGCTTTGCATTACTGAAACATTGGAGTGAAATATTGTAGGCCCGTCTGGAACAAGAAATGAGGCAATGTCAGGAGCTGTAGGCCGGGCAGCAGAGGATGGCGGCCTAGCTGGAGGCCGAGCGGCAGGCCCAGGTGCAGAGGCTGACGGACATTACGGAGTTCCTACAAGGGCTTGGACAACGTGTGGGCTTCTCTCTGCCAGCTGGGCTGTTGGTTCCACCTCCGCGTCCTGCAGCTACAACTACTCCTGTGAGTATGAAAGTTTTTACTTTCGCTTGTGCTTTGCTTATATGGCCTCTACCTTTCTAGATTAGCTATCCAAATAATCTTGTCTCACATGCAATCTTTTCTCCTTTGTGCAGTCTCTATCTGACGGTGGTTCGAATAATCCACCTCATGCACCTCCGAATGATGGAGCTGGGCCTTCACCACAGTCGCAGTGGCCGAGATGAGTGCACATTGTATTTTTTTCATTTATTGTTCACTTGGTGATGGACTTGTGATATACTTGTGATGCACTTGTGAACTTTGATGGACTTGTGATAGACTTGTGGATTTATTTGGATGGACTTGAGCACTTATTATTATATATGTGATATATATTGTGATGGATGTGGTATGTGCGGATGGATGTGTGGATGGATGAGATATATATGTGATGAATGAGATATATATGTGATATATGTTTGTATGAATTTATTTGTCATGATGGAATGTAAAAAAAATAAAAATTACCATTTTAGGTCACTTTGCCGAGTGTTGCACTCGGCAAAGGACCCCGTTGCCGAGTGCCATGGTCACAGCACTCGGCAAAGCTAGAAAAATTTGCGCTCGGAAAACCATTTTTCCAACTTTGCCGAGTACCATGACCATGGTACTCGGCAAAGAATTTTGTTTAAAAAAAATTCAAACTTTGCCGAGCGCCGGCTAGGGGGCACTCGGCAAAGAATTTTTAGAAAAAAAATAAAACATCTTTGCCAAGGGCTGGATAGAGGGCACTCGGCAAAGAATTTTTAAAAATAAAAAATAAAAAATCTTTGCCGAGTGCCTGCAGGGTTGGCACTCGGCAAAGCGACCGTCAACGGGGCCGGCACCGTGACGGTCACTTTTCTTTGCCGAGTGCCCCCGGGGCTCTCGGCAAAGCCTTTGCCGAGTGCCCGATAAAAGACACTCGGCAAAGAGGGCTTTGCCGATTAAATTTTTGCTGTGTGTTCTTTGCCGAGTGCCGCACTCGGCAAAGGCTCTGCCGAGTGCAATTTGGCATTTGCCAAGTGCTTCAGGCACTCGGCAAAGAACCTGAATCTAGTAGTGCATTGTGCCAACCCGTTCTTCATGACCGCCTTCCACTAATGAAGACACCCGCACCTCGATTCATCAGCTAGGCCAACCTCCTCAACTCAGCTCTTGCCACTATTGCGCGGCCGAAGTGAAGCACCACCATTGGCAACCAAGCCACCACCATTCCAAGCTCCACACATGGGTCTAGAACAAAAACATCTAGACCAAACTACCTTATCGCCCTACACTCCATCAAGGATGGCATCACAACCAAGTGCATAACCACCGCTCCGTGGAGCTATGCAACCACCCTAGCCACCCGTGCAGTTGAGAAATTGGGTGCTAGGAGCTCTTAGAACATCCGATATAATATATAACATGCATGTCCAAATATTTGTAAAAATTATTTGTTAGGCTCTTTATGGTAGAACATGTCTCTTTGGATTTTGGTCCCAACCTTTCTTTTGGATTCATTATGAAAAGAAATGGAACTATTCATTTAGTGTGTAGGTGGTGAGCTGACTTAGTCGTCTCATAAATAGAAAGTGCATACGCGTGTTTAATTTATTATAGTGAGAGTGTGTGCTTATTTATGTGCGTGTGCATCTAGGCCGTGTTGTGTTTGGAAAAAGGATAATAAAGAGCTTTTCAGAAATAGTTACAGAGCGCCGCTTAAAAACCACGGGCAAATAAGCATTTGTTTGGTTTCACGACTATCAGGGATAGGTGAACTCATCCCTGATTTCTGAGTCAAGATGGTCCCCATTTTGCTCTTGAGGGATAAGGTCGTTCATGTTATTTGTTTGGTTGAAAGGATGGAGAAAGATGGGATGAAAGTTAAATTGTTTTTGACACCGTTAGCCCCACGTGCCCTTTATGTCCCACATGTCATCCTTTATGCTTTTCTCTTCCCATCCATCCCCATACGGTGTGGTCAAATGCCCTTCACCGCCGCCCCCCATACATCTCTGTAGTCCACTGCCCGCGCTTGGAGCAACCGACCACACCACCGACTGCCCTATCCACCTCTGATCATACCCTCTTTGGAGCATAGCATCCGTCGCTCGCCGGGAGCAGCCAACCACGCCAACCATCTGGAGCAGCTGGTCACACCACCGACTAGGGCATCCATCCGTCCGAATCCGACTGGCATGTATACTACCTCTTTGCCCTCGCCGAGAGCGGCCACCCACGCGGCCACGCCAACATTTGCCAACCCCACTAGGAACGAACACCCTCACCAGGCCGGCCACTGCTACACCTACCATCGCTCTCACCTGCCCCGCCTGCGCCGCATTGAGCTTGGCTCGGATGGGATTTGCACGTGGCTAGGACTTGAGGATCTACAGCGTCGACTGGATGAGATGTGTTGATGGAGAAGATATTTCCATGGTGGTCGCACCACTGGAAAACTGGACTTTGCCGAGTGCCTGAGACTTTACCGAATACTTTTTATCGCGGCACTCGGCAAAGCAATATTTTGCCGAGTGCCGCAATCGGCAAAGGTGGCTTTACCTAGTGCCAGGCACTCGGTAAAGCTTGGCTCTCGGCAAAACTAGGCTTTGCTGAGTGCCGCGGCACTCGGCAAAAGGTGGCCGGCCCGTGACGGCGGCCACCTGCCGTCAGATTTTGCCGAGTGCCTAACGGTTGGCACTCGGCAAATTTTTTTTTTATTTTTAAAAACTTATTTTGCCGAGTGCTAGCCCCAGGCACTCGGTAATTTTTTTTATTTTTTAAAAACATATTTTGCCGAGTGTAAGTCTTGGGCACTCGGCAAATTTTATTTTTAATTTTTTAAAACTTATTTTGCCGAGTGCCAGCCCCAGGCACTCGGCAAATTTTTTTTTATTTTTTAAAAACATATTTTGCTGAGTGTAAGCCTTGGGCACTCGGCAAATTTTTTTTTAATTTTTTAAAACTTATTTTGCCGAGTGCCAGCGCCAGGCACTCGGCAATTTTTTTTTATTTTTGAAAATCAACTTTGCTGAGTGCCCCCTAGGCCGGCACTCGGCAAAGCCCACTTTGCCGAGTGCCCCCCATGACACTCGGCAATATTTTTTTTATTTTGGGTCCAAATTTTTTTCTGGGGCCTTGTGACAGTATTTCAAACTCTATTTTAAAATTTGGGGCAATTTTGACTTTTTTGTTATATTTCATTAGTTTATTTCGTTTCGTCAAATTTTTTGGGATATTTCAAATTTGAACTGCAGGTACATGGAATAATGGACTTTGGTCATCCAAAAATTGATACTCATGATATTTAGGGTATGTTTAGGCCATATCCAGGAACTCACATGAAATCTCGAGCATCTCGTTGACGTAACATGTCGAGGTACTTGCTGGAAATGTGATTTTAAATTATATAAAATGCAAACAAAGTCCAAAAATCACGAAACTTGGCGAGGCGTCATGTTATCATATGTGGAGACTGTGGTAAAAAATTGAAAATGTTTCAAGCAAGTTGTAACATCGGATGCCAAAAACCCAGACATCTCCACATGTGATCACATGTGGAGATGTCTGGCTTTTAGGCATCCGACGTCACAACTTGCTCCAAACTTTCTCAAATTTTTACCACGGCCTCCACATGCGATAACAAGACACCTCGATAAGTTTCGTGATTTTCGGACTTCGTTTGGATTTTATATAATTTAAATACACTTTTCCCGCAAGTACATCGTCATGTTACGACAAAAAGATGCTCGTAATTTCATGCGAGTTCCTGGATACGGCCTCAACATATGTCAAACATCATGAATACCATTTTTTGAATGACCAAATTCTATTATTTCATGTACATACAGTTCAAATTTGAAATAGTCAGAAAAATTCAACGAAACAAAAATAATTAAGGAAATATAGTAAAAAAACTCAAAATTATCCCAAATTTTGAAATGGAGTTTTAATTACTGTAGCAAGGCCCCAGAAAAAAATGAGACGAAAAAAAACAAAAATAAATAATTTACCAAGTACCAGATCACATAAAAAATAATAAAAAAAAAAACCCTTTGCCAAGTGCCGCTGAGCTCGACACTCGGTAAATCTTTTAACCCAAAGCCCGAAACGGGCCGGCCCAACCCCACCCCCTCCTCGCTCCTCTCCCACCCGCCCCCGCGTTTCCCTGCCGCGCCGCCGCCGCCCCCCGCCCGCCCGCGCCGCCCCCAACCCCACCCTCGCTGCTTCCTCTTCGTTAGCTGCCGCATGCCGCGCCTATCGCACCCCACCCCGACCGGCTGCCGGTGCCCTCCATCCCACCCTGACCCTCAGCGAGGAGGAGTTCGGCATGCAGCTCGCGGAGCGGTCCGAGGACGGCGCATGGCGTATGGAGGAGGCTGGCTGCGGCGCCCCAACCCAACCATCGCCCTCACCCTATTCGTCAGCAGATTTGGCCGTCGGTGCGGAGGAGGCCAGCACGCAGCGCGCAGAGGAAGCCCGCGGGAGGCACCGCCCACCCCAGCCCTTGGTGGATCCGGCCCTCACCGCCGGCGCCGGGTACTTGTCTTCTCTGCTGGCGTCGGCCCCCCTCCAAGAAACACACCTCTGGTGCCAGGTACGTGTCGCTGCGCTTGGTGCCGTGGTGCGGGCCGTTGATGCCATCCTAGCCACACTAGGCTAAGACGCTTACAACATGTTCGACAAAATGCTCAGTTCATCATGTTTCTATTTGCTGCGGTCTAAACCATGAGCACTACACTGGTAAGTGCAGAAATCAAATTAATCCATCTCTCTCTATATATATCTATGGAAAATGTTGTAAGATTGAATTGGAGTTAAAAGGCCATATGCTTATAAGCTTATTTCAGCAGAAAATATTTTTTCTATTGATCCTATCTTATAGTTCAGATGCACTACTCACAGATAATAAACTGCCTATTTGCCCAGAAACCTGACTAGTTCAATTTCTGAAGTTTACTGTACATCACCAGTTCACCATGAGTACCACAGAGATGGCAAGAGCAGGATTCATCCCTATACGTGGAGGCTGACATTGGGGGGGGGGGGGGGGGGGTTCCAGAAGATAGAAAGTGTTTATAACTCATAATTTAGAAAAAACAATGAAATACTTGCTAAAAAGTATATACTTTATAAATTAAATACTTGCTAAAAAGTACTTTTAGGTAAATTGCATAATATATGTGCACCTTATCAGTCCTTTGAACTTACTGTAGGCTCCTGTACTTCTCTAGCTAAGCCAAAAAAAAGTACTCTGAATACTCTACATCACCATGCACAGGCACTGATGGAAACACTGTTCACTCTGCATTGCATAGCTTGGTTCTGTTCACTCTGCAACTCTGAGCAGAGACATCAACTAGGCCCTTTTTATTCTACAGGTGAACAATCTTTAGATTAACTTGTGCTTTGTTTTCTCCTCTAGCTAGATATGTCATCTCAGTTAATGCATTCCTGTTCTTGAGTGCTTGTTAGTCAGTATTTGTATATTGTTCAATAAACTTACAAAGACTTGAATGTTGGCCACATCTACTATAGATTAAAACTGACAGTAGGTTCTTTCTCGACAGCTGAGTGTTGTCAAAGACATCCAGCTTGTCTTGTTTTACCCGCAAGACCAAGACATCTTCAAAGTTCCTGGTCCACTGCTGTGTAGATGAAACATTTTCAAGATGCATTTCACTTTCTTTCCTTGTCTTGAGTTGTCACACCATGTTCATTTCACTGGAGACTCTCATCGTTGACTTACAATAAGATAGTCTTCTTGAGGGACTTCCCTTACGTCATCTCTTCTTCCCTTACATCACTGTAGTCTCTATAAGAACCCCTCTATGTTTTCTAAAGTTTTCACCATATTTTACTCCACAGGTCAAATATAACATCCAGAATAGCTCTCTCAGCTGTACCCAGGAGAGCTGTTCACAGTTTTCATACAATTTGGTCGAGGTAGATTCTTGCATCCACACTTACCTAATCTTTGCTTCGTATCCAAGTTCACATATCTAATCACTTATGCACACTACTATATATATTTTTTTCTTACCAGGGAAGGAGTGCTACAGACGCTTGAATCCCAATGGCGGAGATGGTCAGTTCTGCAGTTATACAGGAGTCAATTAGCCAAATTATATCTGGTCTGGTTCAAAAGTATGAGGAGAAAGAGGAAACAAATGCAATCAGAAACATAGAGGCTAGAGATGGCACACATCAGGCTAGAAGCTGCTCTTGAGACTTCTATTAAATGGCAGATCACTGATACATCCATGTTGCGTTGGCGAAACAAGCTGAAGCGTGCTGCACAAGAGTGTGATGAGAAACTGCACAAATGTAACAGAGAATCCTCGAAGAAGAACGTATGGAACAGGAGGTAAGGAATTCCTCCATTCCTAAATGGATTGGACATGCTACCAAGTCATTTGTTTTCTCCATCTTTAACCACAACAACGATGAGTTGAACCCAGCTGTTGTTAAACAACGATGAGTCTCACGCATGCAATCTCTTCTCTTTTGTACAGCCTTCGTCGGCGGGTTCAAACAATCCCGCTACCGTGTCACCGGCGGCTGATCGCGTCAACCCTTCGCCGCAGTCCGGACCTTCACCGCAGTTCGGGGGGCCACACCTGCAGTCTCCGTCGCCGCAGTAGGGATGTTGAACTTTGTGATGTTGAACTTGTAATAATAAACTTGTGATGTTGAACTTTGGTGCATTTGTGATGGATTTTCGATGGATTTATTAAATATGCGTGTGCTTGTGATATATAATGCATGTTGGTGATATAGATGTGATGATTAATATATATATATATATATATATATATATATATATATATATATATATATATTGTCTGTTACAATGGAATGTAAAAAAAAAATGCAATTCTCGGGGTCTTTGCCGAGTGCCATGGGCAAGGCACTCGGCAAAGATTTTTCAAAAAAAAAAATATATAATTTCTTTGCCGAGTGCCTTGCCGCGCCACTACGCAAAGTATTTTTTTTAAAAACATTTAGAAATTCTTTGCCGAGTGCCTAAAGAGGGGCACTCGGCAAAGAAATTATTTAAAAAAAAAACTTTGCCGAGTGCCTGGGCAGCGGCACTCGGCAAAATAATTTTTTTAAAAAAAATAAAAAAACTTTGCCGAGTGCCTGGGCTGGGGCACTCGGCAAAGTAATTTTTTAAAAAAAATAATTTTTTTTTTTGTCGAGTGCTGGGTCGGGCACTCGGCAAAATAACCGTTAACGGCCGGCGCCACAACGGCCGAAAATATTTTGCCGAGTACCGCCTCAAGCACTCGGCAAATTTTTTTTTATTTTGCCGAGTGCCCCGATAAAAAACACTCGGCAAAGACCCTTTGCCGAGAAAAATTTTGCCGAGCGGACTTTGCCAAGTGCTACACTCGGCAAAGCCTTTGCCGAGTGCAAAGGGCTCTTTGCCGAGTGTCAAAACAATCGGCAAAGCCACGGCCTCCGCC
Source organism: Miscanthus floridulus (assembly GCF_019320115.1). Lineage (NCBI taxonomy): Eukaryota > Viridiplantae > Streptophyta > Magnoliopsida > Poales > Poaceae > Miscanthus > Miscanthus floridulus. The sequence goes on along the minus strand of NC_089592.1, from coordinate 62,169,429 downwards.
GATGCGCACGCGCGAAATGGAAGTGTGACAACGTCGAATATATTCCAAGTATATCTCTAACCTAGCTCGACTCTGAACCAAACACTCATGAAAATATAATGAGATGAACCCAACCTATTACTCTTAGTACACTGATCGAACCAAACACATAACACATCATCCTGTGAGCCGAACCTAGTACTGGGAGTAGTGACAACACACCTGCATGTGGCCAGCAAACATGCAAAATGCACTTGCATATATGCCACATGATTCTACCAGCGCAGGATTTCATGTCGAACTAACCTTAGTACTGGGATTTGCAAATATCAGCTAGCTGACAACGGTGTGCCATGTATAATTAAGTTAACCGATATATATACTGTTCTGCAGCTGGCCATAAAATAACTTATTCTGTGGCCACTTTGAGTTACGATAATTACTATTCTAATTTACTAGATTATAGTAACTTCTTACTAAGTGTTTACTATAACATCATGGTAAATATCACCGTGAGTTGTAGTAACACGAGTATCGTAAATGCATATTCATGTTATCGTAAATTGGTATAAACATTATTGTAAATCAATGTGGCTATAGAATAAGTTATTCTATAGCCAGCTGCAGATTAGCCTTATCCTATATATATATATATATATATATATATATATATATATATATATATATATATATGATATCCGCTATATGTCATTTGACACCGGAATCCTGACGATGGTACGCGACAAATGGTGCAGCCTATGCAGAGAGAAGATGCAAACAGTACCTGAATGGGCAGTCGCACACCATGCCCCCAATTAGCAAAGACACATGCTCTCGGAGCGCGCGCAACTACCACAGTGCTGCTGGACGTGCCGACAAAATCCAGAACGGTAATGCTCAGGTGGGACGTCCGGCCGATCGGAGGCCGCTTCCCGAACATACGCACACGCGACCGGCCCAACAAACCTATCTTCTCTTCTATGTCTTCACAGTTCTCGTGCAGCTGTCAGCCCGCCTCACTCCGCTTTCACTGCAGCGGTCATCTTCCCCCGCGCTCTCATCCTACGCTGCTTGCTCCTCGCTCCTGCCCGTCGTGCACCCCACCGCACCTCTCGCTCCTTGCTCCGCAGTCCCACCCGCTGCGTGCGCCCACCCGCGCCGTCGGGCGCACCGCCCGCCTCTGCTGATGCTGGTGGTGCCGTCACGCGCCTCAGGTCGGTCCCCACCGAGCCAAGAGCACCTACGAGCGCGGCCCATGCTGGTGGTGCTCGCGCGCTGTCGCTCGGCGCCGGCTCCCACTCGGAGGCTAGAATCAACTGGCTCTGGCCTCTCCCTCCCGCTATGTTGCAAATGTAGGTTGAAGTGTTTCAGGTGTTATCACAGGTATGTTGTAAGTGTTTCATATGGATGTTACAAAAGTAGATAGGGATGTTGCATATGTTGCAAGTGTTTCAGAGGCATGTTGAAAGCATTTGTTCAAAATGTTTCATCTGTTTCAGACGTGTGTTGCAAGCGTTTCAATCTGGATGTTGCACGTATTTCACACACATATATGTTGCAAGAGTATGTTCGAAATGTTTCAGTCTTATGTTGCAATAAGTGTTTTCATGTTGCAAGTATTTTATCTCGATGTTGTATATATTTCACACACGTGTTGTAAGTGCATGTTCCAAATGTTTTAAAGAGTCATGGGGGCACAGCTTGGGTGCTGGGGAAGAGGCGCGGTGAGTCAGGTGGCGGCGGATGGGGTGTGTGGCGCGCCTAGGTTCTTACGGACGGGGCGTGCTCGTCCTTATATCCCTTCTTCCGTGTCTCGCATGCAAGGAGAGAGAGAGAGAGACAGAGGAGGGATCAGTGTGAAGAGCGGTGGGGGCAGGGCGGGGCGAGGCGGATGGGGGCGGGGTACGTGTGCGGGGTAGGACGATGCGGACGGGGACAGACATGCGTGTGCAGCAGCGAACGACGCAGCAGCAGGCGTGGGCAGGCGACCGATGCGGGGGTCGCGTGATGGTGTTTTTTTATGATGGGTCGTTCTGCTAGGCGGTTTCGGTGGGAGTGTTCCTAGATTACCGTCTAATGGAATCCTATCCCATGAGACATCCAGGTGCCAGCAATTGCCAATACAGAACAACCTGAAACCTGAAGATGGATATCTATGCCCAAATATAAAATTCTATATCTATTCCAAATTATAAGACGTTTTGGTATTTAATTTCTAGATACATAGATTTGCTATGGATCTAGATATACACTTATGTCCAAATACATAGTAAAATCAATAAATCTAGAAAAGTCAAAACATCTTATAATTTGGAACAGAGGGAGTACAATATACTCTCCCTATTCTCCACGACATAACCTATATTTAGGTACGTAGCAAAAGCTATAATCTTAAAAAATCAAAATATCTAATATCATATAATTTGAAACAAAGTGTCTTTTAAAAATTTTATCTATAAATCTAAATATATTATATCTAGATATATAACAAAAACCATATATTTAAAAGATCAGAGCGATTTATAATTTGAAATAGAGAAAATATGTAATATAGGATGGCCTAACGATCAGCAGGCTTCTCCTACCCCTTGTTTACAAACCTCCGTACACATCAAACCATCAAATAGAGTAGTAGGAATGATCGAACTCTGTCCAGACCGTGGACAGTTGTAGGGCTCAAATGACCAGGCGGATTAGCATGAAAACAGGTCCCTATATTTAGGTCTCATTTAGCATAGCTCCACCACCCGCTTCTGTAAATCTATTTTGTGTCAAAGAGGTAAAACCAGACAGCTACATCTAAGAAGTCTCTAAAAATATGCTTTCACAAGGCAGAGAGGAAAGATAGAGCTAAAAATAGTAGCTTCATCAAGCTCCAACCTAGATCCATAGACCCCACCGTGCTTTCATGTCAGATTTGCTCCTGCTGACATGAGGACGGGCGTGCGGGTCATCATGGCGCGGCCACTGGGGCATGGCCGTTGGGGCACATAGCTCACCGTCGGGGGCAGGGCGGGCCTGCTAGGACGTGTGGCCATAGAGGCATAATCGCCTAGCGCACATCTGCTGGGGCACACGGCCCACCGGGAGGGCGTGTGGGTGGCTCCGAGAGGGCGAGCGGCCACCGGGCGTGGTCACCTGGCACACGTCCGCGGAGAAGATGAGGGAGGTGTTGGGAGAAAGAAGGGAGAGGAAAAAAGTGACAGTACTAGAAGGGTATTATAAACTTTTCAACATTTTTATCTACTAAGTAAATAGTTCATCAAAACAGATTTAACTCCATCGAGAAAACTATTTGTGAAGCCGTGTTAAACATAGGCTTAGCCCTTAGGGCTATCTTCCAATCCAAGGCAACGTGTAGTTTGATCCCATATTTCTGTAACCTTTCTTCGATGATTAAATCAGCCGGTGGAACGTTCAACCTCAGACGGAAACCCACCATCGCGTGGCCGTCCCCCACCGAGCAATCAGTGAGCGAACGACAGCTCGGCCACAGAGAGACAGAGTCCGCTGTAGACTTCTATATACGCATGGCTATCTAATCAAGTAAAGAGGAGGGGCCCTCTAGTAGAGAAAGAATGAGAAGGCGTGTCAGCTTTTGCTCCAGCCCGTAGCGGCGTGCGTGTGCTGGCTGGATGCTGCGGTGACACGCTCTCTCTCTCTCTCTCTCTCTCTCTCTCTCTCTCAACACCCGCGCGTCTGTCCAAAGTTGCGTGTGCCATCTGATGATCTGAGCAAGTGCCATCATGGCCGCCCTACCACGCCTTTAAGAATAGCACACATGCACATGCAGCAGAGCAAGCATGGCCACAAGCTCCGAAGCCGCTATATATCCGATCGAGGATGCCCTGGCAAATCCACTCCCAGATGTGCATACCTTTGCTTGATAGCTAGCTACATACTCTGGGCGTACGTGCAGTGCGGAAGAATTAAAATACAGGTATATATATGTATCTCTCTCTATATATATACATATATTACCACATCATTATACTCAGCCTTTGTGTGTGCTTATATATTTGAATGAAACATAACAAGGCACTGTCCTGCTACAACTAATCTATCTATTATTATTTCCTGCTCATTTGCTAGTGTCTTGCCAAAATATAAATAAATTCAAGTGTCTTTAGGATGGTCTATTTTCAAGTTAAGAATTAATATAAGTATATATGTTGAGTCCCCACTATCACACTAGTCATAATCGAACTTCAACATAATCATATGTGCAAACTCCCTCCATCCCAAAATACATGACGCTTTTGTAATTAGACATCTTGTTTGACTGCTCGTCTTATTCAAAATTTTTATATAAATATTATTTATTTTGTTATGACTTATTTATAATTAGAGATACTTTAATAATGACTTATTTATTTCATTATTTGCACAAAATACAATCAGTTTTAAAATACCTTGGACTGCATAAGGACTATTAATTTATATTTGAATTAAATGTCTCTGTTCAAGTATGCACTCAACTTCATTATTTTCTGACTATAACCCTAGTTTGTTTTCCCAGTATTGTATATACTTATGTGGATCTCAGCTTCCAGCTAATTCATAGCATGATCAAAATGAATATCATTTATTAGGAATTTGTATAGATACATGTTGTGTCTCAAATTGTGCAAAACATGTCATGCTAGATGATGGAAACATGTTGTGAATCAATCAAAGAAACAGTATATATGCATACGCTGCAGAAAAGAAAATGATAATGAATAATAAGTACATAGAGAACGCCTTTCATAAACATCAAACATGCATGACATGACAAGTATCCTTTTGTACTATAGAAACAGGAAACAAAAGTATATATAAAACTGAGCCACATCAATCATAAATTATATTATTATATCAGGTGTCCAAGTTCTTCAAATAATCTAGATTTGGCTTATGTGCTTCGGCTGTCGATGGCTTTGACATTTAAAACTGCTGACCTTCTTGTTCCCTTTCATCAATTATATATGCCAGAACCTCATCATTCTAGCTGAGTTGTTCTTTTTTGATGCAACCACTATGTATAAGGTTTGTCCTCATCATTTTTCCTAAGGCTTCTTTCAATAGTTGAGACTATGATTTGAGTAAAATGAAGAGGAAGAGGTAGCTGAATTGTGGCATGTTACCAGCTTATCCTTGAGCATGCATGCTGCTAGACATGTATTGTACAAAACCCTTCTCATAGAGTTTTTTTATAGTTATCCTTCTAGTCTAGTTGCAAAACATAGCCTCAAGTTCGAGGATCGATTGTTTTGGGCAAACTTGCACAATTCAACTATTATAAAGCTGTTAACGAAATGTCTTGTGTATTAGTATCATAAAATATTCTTAGTTCTTTACTCTAGAAGTGGTAGAATAATAGAATAAATCTTGTCTAGGTATACAGTATATATACTGATGGACTAAAATTGGCAATGCAGTATGTAGAAGCTTGGGCAAGCGCATGTATACCCCACGTGTCTTTTCCTTCATATGCAACTTGCTACATGCCGTACGTTCAATGATTGAACGCACAACTTCTTCTTTACTTGCTGTCAATCAAACAATACTATTTCCCTCTCCCATGATGTTTTCTTATGCATCTGACATACCAGTTAACGAGTCCAAATTCTGAAACGCCATGCTTTCTCGCACATAAACAGTTGAACTTAACAATTCTTAAGATCATATGGTACAGGGGATTATTACTTTTGTTTGCTGGAGAGTTGTGAATAATAGCTACGTTCCCATTTTCAGTTAGTTTCAGTTAGATGGTAGAACATCATAAATAAGGAGAACACCACCCAGCGAAGTTGGGCAATTTTCTGATAGCTATAAGGGAAATACTTGATCTTCGATGAAGTCCTACCATAATTAATCGGACAAAAGAATAAGTACACTGATTATTTCTTGAAAACAATTTGCAGACTCATCTTTCTGCATAGGTGAAACAACAGAGTGAAACATATGATAGTGCTGTGCTGTTTATGAGTAGACGTGTTCTTGAGACATATGAACACCGTGCAATATAGATTGATTATATTAGTACATTCTTTTGTAACTTTGGCTGAATTTTATGCAATGTTCTGAAGAACAATATCATCTAAATAACAGGCATGCAATTGCACTTGCTAATAACGAGATGCATGTTTTTTTGGATAGAATTGACACAAGGTATTTCTCCTGCTGACCTTCTTGTTTGCCATGGGTTTAGTGTCTGAAGGGCTTTGAGGTATGGAGGTAAGATGTAAGGAACTCAAATGTGGTGACACATGGATCATCATAGACCATGTAAATTGTTGATTTTGTTTGTATACCGCTTAAGCTCATCGACGATGCATTATTAATTGCAGTGTAGAGTTGGAAAAATTATGATAAAGAGAACTGGGAATAAGTAAGGTGTACATTCTCAGGTACTCGATCCAAATCATGTAACTCTAAAGGCCTGGAATCATTAATAATAATAGTTCCAGATGATTCAAGTAAAAATCCCATTCTGATTCTAATGCAAATCTGGCATATATTTGAGTTTAAGCAAATTATCCATATCCATGTGCTACTTTACCGTTGGTTAATATTGGGCACTAGCATCTTGCCTGAAGAGTAGTATGTAATTAAATTTCTATCATTGTTAGCTAGATTCCATAATTATTTTTATTTCATCTGATAATTGATGGTTGAAATCCCGTGTCCAAATTGTGTTTTAATTAAGGATCATATTGCCCATGGAGTTTTCTACAAAACTCAGAACATGCAACTTCATAAACCTCAAAGTTATGGCATCAGCACACTAAATAAAAAGTAACAAATATCAATAGCACGATTATATGAATAATTGACAAACAGCAATAGCTAATTAATCATTATAAGGTTAATTGCCATTAACCAAAAGTCGATAACACAAACCCGGGCTAATGGGTCTTGATTGATAGAGAACCACCAGTTGATTTATATGTACTATGTAGCAACGGATCATGGCAGAAGAAGCCTAATTACGTAATGGAAATCCTCACGCGTCAGAGTTTAGTAGACCTATAATGTTTGCATACCATACAAGAAATCACCTTGGCATTCCTCCGTTGCATCTCGTCATCTCCTCGAGCTGCAGGCAATACTGGTAGTAGTACTCCAGCCCGTCCATCTGCTGTGGCTGCTCGGTTGCCACTGCCGGTGTAGCGCCTGTGGCCTCCGACATGATCCAGCCCAGCGCACTGCAGCTGTGTTCTTCGATAAGCGCCGGTGGTCCATCAGGACCGCCGCCGCCTCTGCTTCTTGCCTTCGCCGACGCTTCCTCCCTCGAGTCTGCCGTCAAACAGCAAGTGCATGAGGAGCTCCCCTCCCCTCTTCCCTTCACCACCGTCGGTGGTCCTCCTGAGACTGCAGCCGCCGGCTCGGCTGCGTCGACGAGGCGGTCGATGGCCGGCTTGGACTGGGTGAGGAGCCAGTTCACCGTCTTGCTGGCCTTGTCGAACCCAAGCCGGTCCTGCAGCGCGAAGAACTCTCGCGCGACCCCGACCGACAGCCGCATCCGCCGGTCGCGCACGCCCTGCGCCGTGCGGATCTTGCTGTGCCGATCCGTCCGGAACGGCCGCTTCCGCGGTGCGGCCGCGGCATGGACGCCGGCATCCACCACCACCGGTACGGACGACCCGTCGTTCCTCAGCAGCAGCTCCCTCGCCCCCGCTGCTGCCGGCGCCTGCAGGGGGGCCGTCGTCTCAGGCTGCTGGAACACCGCCTCCAGGGTATCTTGGTGGTCGAACGACATGTCGGCGGGGAAGATCTGCCCGCCGTACCCGTCCCAAGACATCGCGGTCGACGGCATGAAAACAAGGAGCTGCAGTAGGGTTCGGTAAATGACTGCTCTTGCTGGTAGACGCAATGATGATGATGGTGACGAGGACGGCTGTTAGGGTAATGAGGTTGCGTTTGTGTGTTGCTGTGCACTCTGCACTATTTGTCTCTAATGGCTAGTGCTAAACTAAACTATTAATTTGTAACTAACAGAGGTGGTTAAAGTACAAGCTAGCTTCTAACCGCAGTGGTATATATAAAGCGCTACAGCGGCCTTTTGTTAGTGCAATGGAGCATCATACACGTACAGTGCACCTACCTAGTTTTACTTGTACTGCTGCTTTTTATACAGGAAAACATATGTAGCTATGTGTACATTGTTACAGAGGGAAAAGAGAAACTAAAACAAATACTATAGTAGGGTCTAAAAGCAGGAGGACAGCGTAAGGCAGGTAGCTAGAGATGGAGTCATGGAGAATGGTGCACACTGTAACTTGGGCCTTCTTTAGGGCCCGTTTGGCACGGCTCGCAGCGGCTCCGGCTTATCTGGCAAAACACTGTAGTAGCACTGTAGCAAAGCCGGTTTTCGCTGTAGCAAAAGCCGGTTTTCTCTCTCCTTCCCTCCCTCTCACTGACATCGGCGCTGTTCATCGAAGCCGGAGAAGCCAGTGTTCGTGGCTTTTCCCCGCGCGCTACAGTGTTTTTGCTACAGTGAGACAGAAAAGTAGGAGAGAGAAAACCGGTTTTTTGCTACAGTTTTTTTTTCCAGGTAAATGGGCCCTTAGTTGCACCCTAAAATGTCAAAATTTTCCGTCACATCAAATCTTTAGACGCATGCATGAAGCATTAAATATAAATAAAAAATAAAACTAATTACACAGTTTAGACGAAATCCACGAGACGAATCTTTTAAGCCTAATTACATTATGATTAGACACTAATAACTAAATAACAACGAAAACACTACCGTAACGTTTTGCCAAAAATTTTGGCATCCGCCCTCGCTGGATATAAGAAATGCGTACACTAGTGGGCACGGGTCAGGGTCAATGCTGATAAGCTATGGCGAGCTATGCATATATTATTATTGTGCTTCGCGGTGTAGGTCACGGTGTATGCATGAACAATACTCACCCATCTCAAATGAAATCAACTTAAGGTACCCTCAATAGTACCCTCAACAGTATCAACTCTTTACTGGCTCTAAGAACAGCTCTAGAGGTAGCCCTCAAACAGGTCCCTTTTTTCATTTGAGGATTTTCCTACTTTGAGGGTCCTATTTGCTTGGAAATACTCTAACAGGAGCCCTCAAAATATGGTCCTCAAGTTCATTCCAGTAGGAAATGACATGTGAGACCCTGTTAGTCATCCTCTTTCTTATCTTCTTTCTCGTGCACTAACTTGGACATGTCTTGAGAGCCGGGGCTCACACATACTCGTGGGCGAGGGTCGTACTACCGAAGAGCCGGGGCTCACAATCGCGGGCTAGGGTCTCATGAGCAAGTGTTGTGCCACCAGGAAAGGGAGTTGTCGAGGACGTCGCGGAAAGGGAGCTGCAAGGAGAGGGGCTCGCTAGACCTGGCTAGGGTGAAGGCGGAGCAGCCGAGGACGAGCCCGGGCGAAGGGTGGGGCATCAGGGGGAGATTTGAGGGCCTCCTACTTTTGAGGACCGAAATAGGGCCCTGCTAGAGTGAGTTTTTTTCCCTCTGGCCCTCAAAAGTAGGATAGGGCCTGAATAAGGGCCCTACTAGAGTTGATCTAAGACAACTTCTCCCATAGTATTAACTTTTAGCAAATAACTTATAATACGAATAGACGACATAATAAGCTCACACGATCTTGAAGTGTGTGCATGATGCTAGCTCTTGCTCTCTCTTCGATTAAAATATGAAATAATGTGTTATGAGCTATTCCATCCCTAGTTCCAAAAAAGAGCGTCGCTATGAAGTTCGTGTTGGTCAAACTTTCTTAAGTTTGACTATGTTTCTAGAAACTATTAGCAATATTTGTATCTTCAAATAAGTTCATTACGAAAATATATCCAGCCGTTCATCTAATGATATAAATTATCCACTATAAATGTTAATATTTTCTTATATATTTGGTAAAAGTTAGAAGTGTTTGATCTCGTTCGGGAAGTGAAAATGACACTCTTTGTGAGATGGAAGGAGTATCTAATAAGTCACCATTGGAGGTGCCCTTAAAAAATTATTCTAAGTTAATATATTTTAAGTTTGACTAAATTTAATATCAATATTTAGAACACTAAATTATTATATATCATGAAATATATTTTTATTATATATGCACTTATTTTGTGTAAGAGATGTTCTATCTTTTTCTATGAAGACAATCAAACTTAAAATAATTTGACTTAGAATGATTTTAAGAATCGGTTTATTTTAAGACAGAGAGAGGGGCATATTATTACGCCTATAGGTGATGTGTGCTGTGGTACGGTGCCTGTTGGTTTGAACTTATCAGCGCCGGTGTGCAGCCGCCGTCGTGTCTGTGATCTCTCTCATGCAGCACTGTTCAAACAGCAGCAGCGGGCTGCAATTAAGTTTCTCTCTTGTTTTCGCTTCTGTAGTATTTGATACAGTGACACTCTGGCACCCCGACCAGACTGGCAGAGTCCAAGCTCTTTCAAAGTAGTGGCGGCAGTGTAGGGGCCCACCAAAGGTATGGCTGCGGGCTGCGGGCTGCCTGCTGCCGAGCTAGTGCATGCTACCGCTACGTAGCAGCCTACTGGTGTACTCCTACAGACTACAGTTCTATACGTACGTACGTGCTTTTGCTGGTAGAGTGGTGTGTGGCCTAATGATAAAGCCATTATTATTATTATTATTGAGAGGCCTTTATGCGTACTGTATGGCCACATGGGGAGGCTTATGCGCATCTGGCCATCGCGCAGGTCCTCGGGGTGGGGCAGACCAGACAGCAGAGGGGCTGCCGTTCTAGGGCCTCGAAACGAAGGGCCCTGGATTTTTAATAGAACAAAATATAGAAACAGTTTTTAAATTTCTTTGGGATATGTTATGTAATTCCTTAAACTCTTAAAATATGTTTTTAGACTCGAACTTATCTCTAGGCGTCTTTCAGGTTTACAACTCTTAAAATTTTACCTTTGAGCAAACCTGTCACAAGGTATCATATAGTAGGTCTAAAATGAGCATAACCAGCCCATATACATGTTGGTCAGTAGACTCTAGGGCTCAATCTACGTGTTCCTCTTTCTTCTAGTTGCATCTTCATGCTCTCCTCCTCTACGTATTCGAATCCAGTGTGGCATATGACGCATCGCCATTTTATCACTTGAATTAAAAAGAATAAAATCGAAAATGGGTGCTTGTTAGATCAATCATAGGTAGGCCCAAGCCCAGCCGACTAGCCCACATCTCCCATAACCCTTTTAGACCAGCACCCTCCTCTCACTTCTATTCATCCTATCCAGACCAGCCACTCTCTCCTTTCTACGTTCCCTGTCCTCCTCCACTTCTCTCCCATGGATTCCCCACCCTAAATCCCCCTCTACAGCGCCATATCATCAGGAAAACTAGCAAAACGGGGCGAAGTGAACAAGAGGAGCAAGAAAGCTCACCACAAAAGCCGGCTTACTCCACATTGTTGAGTAAGCCACCAGGGCTTGGGTTTCACCGAACCCTATCATCTTCTCAAGGCAAGAGAGCTAGTCTCAAGCTCGAGGGTTCTTACTAGATTTTTGAGGTGAGTACAAACTTCCCAGAGAACACACAAGATGTCGGTGCAGAAAGTGACCAACAAGTAAATATTTATAGTTTTGCCGTACGTTGTGATCGGAGGTGGCCTAGCTCTCAATGACACAGGGTTTATACTGGTTTAGGCAGCGTGCCCTACGTCTAGTTTGAGTCGGTCGATGACTTTATTCCTGAGCCCAGATGCTCGAAGTTTGTAGTGGGGTTATAAACGAGAAGGAGAAAGATGGGGTGTACAAGAGGTCCGGTTGGCTCCGGTCGAAAGGGCCGAGAGCGACAGGAGCTCCGCTATGAGCTAAGTGTTCAAGTGTGTGCTCGAGGTACGAACCTGGCGGTTCTATGGTTGTGAGTTAGTGAACTTGATCGATCTAATGAATCTGGAATCACTTCAATCCCCCTTGTTGGGAGAGAGCGCATCCTCTTTTATAGATGAAGGGGATGACCTTACAAGTGAGAGGGAAGGAGTATGTTTGCTTCTAAGCCTTGTTGCCCACGTCGGTGGGTACAGGATGATGGTAGGCTCCCATTGTTGGATGTCAGATGCATGTGGGAGGTTACGTCGTCTTGTTTGGGTATGGCAGATGTCGGTACCTGCAAATACTATTGATGCCCAGAGGCATGTGAGCAGTTTCACCATGTTCGCTCTATACGGTAGATCCCAACGCCCACAATACTGTCGATGCCCAGAGGCACATGGGGGAGCCTTACCGTATGGGAGTTAATGGCGCCCACAATACTGTAGAGAAAATATCGGCGCCTACAACACTGTTCGTGTTAGGGCATTTATAGAGTGCTGTTCCTGTAGGTGCACAGGGTACGGTCCCTGGTATCGTGATTTGACTTGTGCGCCTTGCCTCGCTTTTCTCCATTTGTTCCCTGGTCCTTTCCGGGCGGGCGCCCCTAGTCAATTGGTCCCAATCGTCTCTAGTTGCATCAGTCGGAGAAGAGTAGTGAACATGGTCTTTGCATTTCTCGGTCGGAGACGTGGGGTCGGAGTTGGAGGTAGTGCTTTGCCAGGCCTTCCGGTTAGAGAGACCGTCTGGAGACGACTGGAGACCAAAGTGAGCACTCCGATCAGAGAGGTGGGCTGGGGTCGATAAACGGGCGCTACTCCTCCTCGGCCAGACCTTCTGGTCGGTGATTGGACCACCCTTCTGGCTTGTTGTTTAGACTCTTGGGCCGACCCATGAGTTGCGCGCTGTCTGCTTGGGCTGAGCCTTTTGCGGGGAAGCCGGTCCGCGAGGGACCCTAGGTTTATGAACCCGACAGGAGCCCCTGAGCCCCCGGGTGATTCGGACAGAATCATCTAGGGGATTTTTGCCTCGACGGTGGGTGCGCACGAGCGCACCCGCTGGTGTAGCCCCCGGGCGGTTCGGGTAGAACCGTTTGGGGTTTTTTTTGTGTTTGCCAGCGGGGGAGGTTTTTGTTTTGTCAGTGGGTGCACGTGGACGCACCCGTGGGTGTAGCCCCTGAGCCCCTGGGCAATTTAGGCAGAATCGTCTAGGGGGTGTTTGTCAGCGGGCGTGTGTGCGTGCTTTTTAGTCGAGACGACATTGTCAACCAAGGCGTCGTTGCGCAGCCATGGCATCTAGTTTTTTAGGGATTGGGTGAGACCAAGCTCGTGGATCCTGGCGTCGATGCGCGTCGTGGGGTCAAACGAGGTAGTTTAGTCAAGGGATCAGACGAGACAGAGCTTGCGGGTCCTGGCGTTAGTGCGCACCGTGGGATCGGGTGAGTCAGAGTCATGGATCTTGGCCTTGGTGCAGTCTGTGTAGCTGAGGTAGTTAGTTAGTTAGTTTAGGGATCGGTTGAGATGGAGCTTGCTGATCCTAACGTCGGTGCGCATCGTGGGATCGGGCGAGTCAAAGTCGTGGATCCTGATGGGGCGAGTTTGGGGTCATAGACCTAGGCATTTTTTGGAGCGTAGTCGAAGTGTAGCCAGATGAGGCGAGTTCAGGGTCACAGACCCAGGTAGTTTTGTAGTGCAGTCGAAGTGTAGCTAGATGGGGTGAGTTTGGGGTCATAGACCTAGGTAGTTTTGGAGTGCAGTCGAAGTGCGGCTAGATGGGGCGAGTACGGCGTCACAGACCCAGGTAGTTTTGGAGTGTAGTCGAAGCATGACCGGATGGGGCGAGTTCGGGATCATAGACCTAAGTGTTTGGTGTCTTGAGCCCCCAAGCCCTGTTGGGCTTTAGTAGGTGTCGGTTTGAGTTGTGTGCGTTAACTCGTCCTTGGTTCCTCACAATCGGAGGGACTGAGTTTTGTCGCCTGTCCTGATCGCTCGAGCTCGAGTGACGCGCTCGGTGAGTTCGCTAACAGGTATGATCGAGTGGAATCTGAGTCCATCATTCATGACGGGGTCGGCATAGCCCTCTTGTGACATTCCACTGCTCCTTTACCTGCAACCCAATAGATGCCTAGGTCATTCCAGAGACTGACCTAGTTGGCCTAATGGCCTCCCCTTGATGGAGATTCTATGGGCTTAGCAGAGGCTTAGGATCGAACGAGAAGGTTGAGATGACCATGTCTGCCAGATTGGGCGAGGGCCACACGGGGCTCATCTGTGTTTTTCTACCCTAGCTCTATCGTTGCTCATGTCGAATGAGGCAATTGCCGGTTCGGGACGCAACACGGTGCGTTGTGATGCATTTCGCTACACGTGCGATGCTTAGTTCCCGAGCCCCCAGGCGATTCAGGGCCCGAATCGTCTGGAGGCACGGGCGTATGGAATGAATGCGCGTATGGATGTATGAAATGATTTATAAAGAAAAAGAGGGGGTTTGGTAGTGTTACCTTGATGACCTGAGTGATGGGGTTTGGAGAGCTCCAGTCAAAAATGTCTGACCAGAACCCATGCTCGTCGTTCATGATGGAGTCGGCATCGCCTACATGGGGTGTCCCTTTGCTCCCTACCTGTCTCTCGGTGTGTGTTTTTGAGCCGTTCAATCGACTTAGGAAGCCCGATGGTCTCTCCCGATGGAGATCCCATTTTGGGTCTTTCCAAGTCGATCTGGGGATGCGGAGAGCTACCTACGTGTGGTGACCCTTCAGTTTTCACGCCCGGTTATGCGATAGTGGTGGGCCATACCCAGGCGACGTCTCGTCTCACTAGGCGGCGTTTCATCGATCAGCATGCGTCCCATCGTTTCCCATCCCATTGAATGGGGGAAGGGAAAGAGTTTTTTGCTCTGATCTTTTGCCCCTCTTCGACCTGTCATGTTTTCTCCTTAAATAGGGGGAGGGAGAGGGCTCTCTGTCGTATTCCATTTGCCTGTTCTCCAACTGTTGTCTTTCCTCCTTCTTCCTCCTCACCGAGAGTGCCTATATGCCATGGCAGTTCCTGAGTGAGAGAGAGGGTAAGCGAGGGGGAGGACTTATAGATCCTTTCATGAATCTAAAGTGCGATGTCGAGCTATAGGCTACCTAGGGCAGTGTTGGCTGTCTTTGCCTGAGAAGGGGCGGCTTCCGACGAAGGGGGTGGTGCGGTGGATTCATCTATGAGGCCTTCTTTGGGATGGAGCCGTGTGTGGACTTTCTTCAGTGGATCTTCACTGGGCGAGCCTTGTCGGAGGGGAGGCCGCTCAGGATCGTGCCTATGGAGGGTTCCGCGCCTGCAGCTGCTCAGGTTGGCCAGTTCATAAAGTTTGATGAGATCTCTTCCAGCCATGGCGGCCATACCTTGGTAGCGGCGTCCCTACCTAAGAGCTACCTCGACTGCATGAGAAGGTCAGCAGCTCCATGCTCTTTTGGTTGAGCATCTATGGGTGCGATGCCCTTGAGGTACCCGTTGCGCTCACCGAAGTCGATGGAGCGGAACTAGGTAGGTCCCTTGGGGTACCCGTTGCGCTTGTCGAAGTCAAGGGAGTGGAACCAGGCGGGTCCCTTGAGGTATCTGCTGCGTTTGTCAAAGTCGAGGGAGCGGAACCGGGCGGGGCCCTAGCTACGGTGGTTATGTTTGGCGGCATGTGCCGTGGTTTCTCCTTTAGCGTCCAGGCGATGTCACCGAGCGATCGTAGTAGTATTTTGAGTAGTAGTAGAAAATATAATAGTTGAGTTCGTGGGTGAATCCCCGAGTGAACAGTTTTTTGTATCGATGAATACATCAGTACTGCTCTTATGATAGAATCGCTATCCAATCCTTGTTTTTATCCTAGCATAGACATTGTTTTTGTCCTTTCTTTTTCGCACCTGCCTGTTAGTTCCATAGGCTGCAGCTTTCTTAAGGGCCTGGGCATGGCCCGTGGGGCTCGGCTACTCGTAACTGTAGGTCATGGCGGGGTGCATTCGGTTTAGGAGTAAGAACAAAGTTATGTTGGACAATCAAAGGAAAAGGAAAGCACTTTCGTTCGGGGGCAAAGTTGTTTACCATGTGATAGTAAAAAAGAGAGATAGTATTTAGTATTGTACCCTTATGGAGCCCCCGAGTGACCCGGGCTGAAAGTGTTCAGGCTAGGGTGCTTTACAGGGGAAGTGTTTACTAAAAAAGCGATAAGACCAAATTTAGGGGAAAACGACGTAGTTGTTCAATGTTCCAACTGTTGGTGAGAACGTTGCCGTTGTTGTCCTCCAATTGGTAGGTGCCCAGTCGGATTACTTCAGTTACCATATAGGGCCCTTCCCATGGTGGCGAGAGTTTGTGTTTTTCCTTTGTTGATTGGGTCCTCCAGAGTACGAGATCGCCGACTTCGAGTATCCTCCCCCTAATCTTCCTTTCGTGGTACCTACGTAGGGTTTGTTGGTAGCAAGCAAACACAGATGATGGTTGTCTCATGGGCCTCTTCGAGCAGGTCGACTACGTCTTGCTGAGCCTCCACAGCTCGGTCGCGGTCGAAAGCTTTCACTCTTGGGTCGCCGTGGTCGTGGTTGGAGGGCAGCACTGCCTCTGCTCCATAGGCCAGGAAGAAGGGTGTGAACCCTGTGGATTGGTTTGGGATCATTCTCAGGCTCTAGAGGATCGCTGGGACCTCTGGAACCCATTGCCCAACGTACTTGTTGAGTCGGTCAAAGATGAATGACTTAAGTCCTTGGAGGACCATGCCATTAGCGCGTTTGACCTGACCGTTAGTTCATGGATGTCCGACCGAGGCCCAGTCGATCCTCATGCCGTATCCATCACTGAAGTCTAGGAACTTCTTTTCAGTGAAGTTAGACCTGTGGTCAGTGATGATACAGTTAGGAACGCCAAACCGATAGATGATGTTGAGGAAGAATTTTACTGCCTCTTCCGAATGGATGTTGGTGATGGGCTTGGCCTCTATCCACTTAGTGAACTTGTTGACTACTATGAGTAGGTGAGTGAAGCTGCCTGGGCCCTTTTTGAGGTGTCCCGCCATGTTGAGGCCCTAGACTGTGAATGGCTAGGTGATGGGGATGATTTGGAGCTCCTGTGCCGGCAAATGGGTTTGTCAAGTGTAGAACAGGCATCCTTCACACCTGTGGATGACCTCCTCAGCATCTCATAGCACGGTGGGCCAGTAAAAACCTTGGCAAAAGGCTTTTCCAACCAACGACCTTAGGGCCGCGTGATGTCCACAAATCCCAGTATGGACCTCGAGGAGGAGCTGCTTCCCCTGGTTGGTGGAGATGCACTTCATGAGTACCCCTAATGGACTCCATTTGTAGTGCTCGTCATCGAGCACGATGAAGGTCTTGGCATGTCGAACGATCCATCGAGCTTTAGTCCTTTTAGGTGGGAGAACCTCCTCGAGGAGGTAGGCGAGTAGTGGTGCTCGCTAGTCGGTTTGATCGAGTGCTAATACGGCGACGCTTGCGGGTGACATCGTCATGGAGGTACTTGGATCAGAGCCCCTGAGCATCGGCTGGGCATCAAGGTGTGCCTAGATCAGACCTTCCAAGATGCGGGTAGATGGCTTGTGGACGTCGTTGATGAAGACCCCGCTTGGGGATGGATCCCGCCTGGCGGCCAATTTCATAAGAAAATCGGCGACATAGTTGTCCCTTCAAGGGACGTGATGTAGCTCGATCCCCTAGAATTTGTCCTTGAGCTTGTGCACCTCTTGGTAGTATGCTGCCATGAGGGGGCTTTTGTAGGAGGACTCCTTCATGACCTGATCAATGACTAGCTCCGAGTCGCCGTGAATGTAGAGTCACGTAGCACCGAGCTTGATGGTGATGCGTAGTCCGTTGATGAGGGCCTCGTACTCCATAGCATTGTTTGAGGCTAAAAAGTGGAGGTGGATGGTGTAGTGGAGCCTATTCCCATCTAGGGAGATCAGAACCACTCTAGCCCTGAGTCGAGCGCCATTATGGACCTGTCAAAGTACATTGTCCAGTACTCGTGGGTGATGTCTGGGGTCGGTAGCTGTACCTCTGTCCATTGGGCGACAAAATCCATGAGAGCCTGAGATTTAATGGCGATACAGGGGATGCACCTCATGTCGTGGCCCATGAGTTTGAGTGCCCACTTAGAGATCCGTCCTACGGCATCGCAGTTGCAGATGATGTCCCTTGAGTGGGTATGAAGTGATGACCGTGACTTCGTGGTCAGTGAAGTAGTGTAGGAGCTTCTGGGTCGCCATTACCATGGCATATAGGAGTTTCTGCACCTGGGGGCACCAGACCTTGGGGTCAGTGAGTACTTCCTCGACGAAGTATATGGGCTACTGGACCTTAAGTTGGTGTCCTGGCTCCTCCCTTTCAATGACCAGCGCAGCGCTTACCACATGGTTGCTGGCCATGATGTAGAGGAGAAGGGGTTCTCCCTGTTTGGGAGCGATGAGGATCGGGGCTGACGTTAAGGATGCTTTGAGGCTCTCAAGGGCCTGCTGGGCTTCCTCAGTCTAGATGAAAGTGTTTGTCTTTTTGAGGAGCTTGTAGAGTGGCATCCCCCATTCGCCGAGCCAGGAGATGAATCGATTTAGGGAAGCCAGACAGCCGGTGAACCTTTGCACACCCTTGATGTTGTGTATGGGACCCATGTTGGAGATGGCCATGATTTTTTGGCCCTGATGCCACGCTCGGACATAATGTATCCTAGCAGTTTCCCCTTTGGAACCCCGAAAACACATTTTTCATGATTTAGCCTGATGTTGAATCTTCGGAGGTTTGTGAACGTTGCGGCCAAGTTTGTGATCAGGTCATAGGCTTGAGTTGTTTTGACCACTATGTCGTCAACATAGATGGCGATCATTGGTCTTGGCTGCTCGGTTTGGTCAGGCTAATCGAGCGGGTTGATTTGGTCGACGAAGCATTGCTGCATGCACCTTTGGTAGGTGGTGCTAGTGTTCTTCAAGACGAATGGCATGGTTATGTAATAGTACAAACCATACGGGGTGATGAATGAAGTTACGAGCTGATCAGACTCTTTCATTGCGATCTAGTGATAACCTGAGTAGGCATCCAGAAAGGAGAGGATCTCGCAACCCGAGGTGGAGTCGACTATCTGGTCTATGTGCGGCAAAGGAAAGTGATCCTTTGGACATGCTTTGTTGAGGCTAGTATAATCAATGCACATTCTCCACTTCTCGGTCTTCTTTTTAACAAGAATGGGATTGGCAAGCCAGTCAGAGTGGAATACCTCTCTGATGAATCCGGCTGCCAGGAGTTTGGCGATCTCTTCACCTATGGCCCTATGCCTCTCATCGTTGAAGTGACATAGGCGCTGCTTGGCGGGCTTCGAGCCCAGGATGAGGCATAGTGCATGCTCGGTGACCTTTCGTGGTATGCTTGGCATGTTAGAAGGCTGCCATGCGAAGACATCGCGATTGTCGCGCAGGAAGTCGATGAGCTCATGTTCCTATTTGGCCGGGAGCTGGGTCTTGATCCGAACCATCTTGGTTGGGTTGGTGGGGTCGATTCCTGCCGCCTTGGTTTCCTTGAGCGGTCGGAAGGCTGTCAAGGAGGTTGGTTTGTTGTAGTCTAGGACTACCGGGATTGATGATTCCCCAAGCTACGGGAGCTCGGACGAGTTGACGACCATAGTGGTGAGCTCATAGTGCTCGCGATTGCACGTGAAGGCGTGCGAGAAGGCGCTGCTCACGGTGATGACACCGTTTGGTCTTGGCATCTTCAGCTTGAGTTAGGTATAGTTGGGGATTGCCATGAATTTGGCATAGCATGGCCGCCCCAAGATGGCATGGTAGGACCCTAGAAAGTCCACCACTTCGAAGGTGAGGACCTCTGAGTGGAAGTTGGCTTGGCTACTAAACGTGATGGGTAGGTTGATCTGCCCGAGCAGGTATGCCTGTGCTCCTAGGATCACTCTATGGAAGGGAGAGCTTGTTGGGCGAAGCTCCGATTGGGGGATGCACATGGCATCGAGGGTGTCGATGTAGAGGATGTTGAGCCTGCTACCTCTGTCCATCAGCACCTTGGTGAGGCACTTCTTATGGACGATAGGATCGACAATGAGCGGGTAGCATCCCGGTCTCACGACATGGGAGGGATGGTCCCCCTAATCGAAGGTGATCAGAGATTCTGACCAACTGAGGAAGGAGGGGACAGCCATCTTGGTGGCGCATGCCTCCCTATAGCGTACCTTGTGCTGGCGCTTGGACCAGATGACATCGGATCCACCGAAGATCATGATGCATTCATTAGCGTCAGGGAAAATGTCTCCGTCCTTGCTCGCCATTCCTCCTTTTTGGCTGCCGCCTCTTTGCCATCCCCTTCTTTTGGCCCGCCAGCCTATCGTAGGAAATGTTTGAGGAGCTCACAGTCCTTGTAGAGGTGTTTGACCGGGTAGGCTGTAACAACCTGGATTTTTCTAGAAGCCAAAAATACGAGCTTTCAAAAATTTTCTTGCAATTGAGTGAAACATGTAATTGCTAGGTCAAACATGAGTCCAACTCGCTAACAAGATGTTGCATACATGTAGATGGTTTGTAGGTGATTGCCGAAGTTTTTGAGTTGTCCTGTGTTTGAGTCTCATTTTTGTTGGAGAGCACAACCCATAGCAACCTCCTTGTGATCCTCGCGGGATTATTTCGAGTCTTTCATGAATCTCTCTCTATAATCCCAAACTCCACTAGAACCTAGACTTGCCATTTATACTTGTGCCGACCATTGGACCGGAGTCCCTAAACCCTAAGACCCCTAGTAGACCACCACGATGAGTAAGCATGTTGTCAATACATGCGGGTACACACAGATAAGACCTAGGAGTAGGAGAACAAAGGAAAAGACCCTCTTCTCTAGTCGCCAGTGGAAATCATCTCGAGACCCCTCTTGGAGCTCACATCTCAAGTGCCATCATTACCTCTCCCTTGAAATTCCTATTCAAACTCCATGCAGATCCCCCTGAATTTCCCCCCAAATTCCCCCTTCGAGTCTTTCCGAATATCCCCTAAAAAAATTCCCATCTGAACACTCATGGAAATTTCGTCTTAAGTTCAAATGAATCTCTCCGAAAGATTCCACGAACACCGCCTTATATTTCATCTTGGAAATCCTTCTCAAGATGTGATGAATTCTTCTCAAAACCAAATTCAAAATCATTTAAACATAAATTGGAAAATCTATTCCCTTCTCTCTTCTCTCCCCTCACGCCTTGGCCCGGCCCAGCACTCCCTCTCTTCCCCTTCTTTCTGCACTAGCCTAGCAAGCTGCAGGAGCCCAACCGAGCCCCCTTCTCCTTGCCCAGCCGGCCCAAGCCGCCCTAGGGAGACCTAGCGAGAGCAGGGAGCTCCCAGCACCGCCGCCGCTTGCACACTGCGCGACACGCACGCCAGCGCCCCCTCACACATGCCTCACCTGCTCCGCTCCTCGATTCACGCCGTGTGTACCTCCCCAGGCACGGACGCCGAGGATGACTGGAGCCTCCTAGAAGCCCTAGCGCGCAGCGCTATAAAAGGCTACCACAGCACCGCCCCTTCTCCTCCATTTCTCAGCCGCCGCCGCCATCCCTCTCCCTCTTCATCCACGTGAGCAGCCACTTTCCGACGCACCACCAGTTGCCTCGCCACCGCAAGCCCCTACTCCACCTTGCCATGCCCCGCATCTCACCGAAGAGCACGCCAAGCTGGAGCTACTGCCGAAGCCATAGCGCCGCTTGCGACGCCGTGCTCCCTGGTCACCCGACGAGGCGCCGTCCTCTGTCTCCTCGCCTAAGACTATGTCATGTTGACATATGTGGCCACGACACCAGCCTCGCCACGTCGCTTGATGCTCATGGCCGCGCCGAGCCTATCCGCCACCGCTCGTCTGCCTCTCGTCCATGAGCACCATCTCACCCCTGCGTTCGCGTTGTCCTCGACATTGTCCATGGCCATGTCTCCATGAGCGCGTCAGCGACAACCACCGCAGGACGAGCCCACGGACTCTACGACATCCACGCAGCTGCACCACCTCGTCGACGTCCACCTCGAGCCTCTGCTCCACGCCTCATCCTTGGCCGTGGCCATGCCAAGCCCCAACCCTGTCTCGACCACGACGAGCCTCTCCACACCGATGTCGTCGTGCTCCACCGAGGCCACACCGGTGCCCTCCAGTTCGACCCACACCGACATCACCATGGCCGAGAGTAGGAGCTACATCACCAGCTGAGGCTTCAACTAGAATAGCAAGCCTTTGCCTTGATGCACTGTCGCAGCATGTTCGTCCATGCCCCAAGCATGGTGGCAGCACCTCGACACGCCCCCATTCCAAGACCGCAATGACTTACCTGAATAGACGATGAGCACCCAAAGCCCAGGACCCCATCTTTTTCCCTCCCTACCGTTACTCGTGCTAAGCCCGGCCTTCGAGCCGTGCAACTCTATGTGCAGGGAAGAAGCCGACCCCTTGCAACGTCTTTCGCGAACCATGGCCGAGCTCCGTCCAATAGCCGCCACCTCTTCGGCAATCTATATCCTTCCCACTTTTGTGAACATGTGTCCATCTTTCATTCGCCATTGACCATCATCTATGTATCATCTATCTATCCGTGATTAGTAAATGCCTATGTCGACCATCGCTGCCAATCTACTCCTTTGTTTCCATTTCCCTTCATGACGATCTATCTATTACGCGTGTCTATCTCTTGCACCTTGAATTCTTTTGCCAAGTGCTTCGATTAGGTGCTACATCTTTGTCGCCCGATCACCCGGATGAGTCAAAGCCGTTGGACGACCACAGGTGCGACCAACTACAAGCTCCGCCAAGATCACAATGCCGAGCAACGCAGGTCATGTCCTTCCACTTCAACAAACCTCGGTGAGCCACCACCGTGCCCCTCTTTCCAACCCTGACTTTGCTTACCGGCCATGGCGTTCCAACCATGGAACGCGTAGACCGAGGCCACCTTCGGCCTTTGGACACAAGCACACACACACGTGACTAACCCAAGCAAAATCGAACCACCAGAGTTCCAAGAACGCCGGTGTGGTTGCCGACTACCATTGAAGCATTCTCTAAAGCCATGCCTCGTCCACCATGAACCACGCCCGAATGAGTCAAGCCTTGATCACCATCTCTGATGTTGCAACGGAACTCTACCACTCCTAGACACGCCAGCACTCACTAGCACAATATCGGACTTAGCCAAACAGATCCATGGCGTAGGAGACACCGGAAAGGACTTGTCGCCTGTAAAACCCGTTGTGGCCAAGCCATGCCGCGGCGAAGAGTTACCATGACCTCATCGTGAGCCCTGAAGCCCTAATTGGACCACGTGGTATTGATCGCCGCATCATGGACCGCATGATACCCTTTTTGGTTGCCCTGACAGTTTCGTGGAACCCTGTGCCTGTGTTACACCACTGTTCTGGCTACCTCGAGTCACGAGAACATGCCGTCAAGATCTACCGGGACTCGCACTAAAGGCCTTTTGAAGTAGTCACATTGCACAACTCATAGACAAAGCCCTGGTATGCACCGCATGACCAAGCACCATGCCATCATTGTATTGAGTCCATTCCCGACATTCTGGCTGCCTCGTTAAACGAGGGCGAGCCATTAAGAAACCGTGTGATTCCTAGCATCATACCGATGAAAAGTGGAGTCTTTCTAACGTCCCGATCACCTTGCCTTGCAAGTGTGTGCTGTTGAGGAGATATCATGACCCCATCTACTATGAGCCGTACCCTTTGGACCATGAACCCTAGTCGCATGTCTTATCGAGACCATAGAAAGCCCCATCTCACATCTTTCTATATACACATATCTACCTTGTTGGGCACTATTCTTACGACCCATCTGTCCATGACTATCTTATAGGATCTATCCATCACCCAACTATGGAATGTGCTACTCCACCATTTTTGTTGGGTTGTTTGGTCGTGTCTTATCGCTGTGTTGTTGCCTGGGTGCCGAGCTTTCGAGCCGGCTGAGGGATCGTACCTCATTCAAACGTTATGATCGTGGGATTTGTCTTGCCATGGCCGTGATGCTAAGTGTAACTCGACCCCTCGCTCTTTAGTTGACTTCATAATACTATGAGTGTTAACTCCTACCTTCGGCCCTAGGACATGGTTGCGATGGATTCGATATCGATATCGATGCGGATATCACCCACTCACATTGAGCCTTTCGTGACCTAGCCTGTGGGAGATGGCCTAGGAGATAACAATCATGGAACGATGGATGCCAACACGTGTTGGTATAGCTTGTGGCCGCGAGTCCACCTCGCCATGACCATGGAGCTATGCCTCTCTCTTTCATCTGCTTCTTTGTGCCCAAGCCCCTATGTGTTTGTACCCCATTCGACAATCGTGTTTCATCGATTCTCGCAGTGACAACCGCACCGTTATGAATCAGAGAGATGACTTAGTGCCAGTGCACCTAGGTCGGGCACCCTATGGGTGGTTTGCGCACTTGTATTCTTTAGTGAGTCGCTCCTTCCGATGCCCTATCTTCTGTCGTGGCCTGTGTGCTGGAAGGAGTAGACCTCCATTCTCTGCTGTTATCGCCCGCTTTGTTCGATCCTACCTTGTCCATGGTGATTGGATCAAAGACTAGACTATCTCTTTTTAGTTAGCAAAGCAATGGTTTATGTCGTACCTTGGACCCGTGTGTGTCAACCCGATCGGCCATCTAAAACCATCTTTCCCGAAGATGTGTCTGAGAACATGACATGGATGTGCCTAGCTAACCCACCGCATCTTTTGTTTTGCTGAGCAACTCTCTTCTCGGCTCCCAATGTTATTATGTCATGTGGATCGAGAGGACCTGTTGCTGTCCAATCTCTTTGCGCTACCGCATTCTACCATAGTGGACGAGCCAAAGTACATTGGAGCCAAGTCACAAAAGTGTTATTCGTTCTTGTCTGCTTCTTGTATCCAATGGTGACTTGCGGGATAAGACTATAAGAGCCGAACCCCATCGTTCTTCCTTCATTGGGCCCGTCCCCCGATTCCCGTCCTTTCCATGATGCTCAGATCAAAGGACATGAGCTGTGGTGTTGCTATGGATAAGCTTTGGCTTAAACCATCTATCCTAAAGCCATACTAGCTTGGCCATGACTTAAGCTTGTGCTTAGCAAACCACCACTTATGATTCTTTGGCCCGAAGAAATCAGACAACCGCCGAGAGGGCTAAGCCATGTATCTCTTATTGTCTCGTTGGCGTTATTGGATTTCCTACGTCTCGTCATCTTTTCGAGTGTTGAGTGCTCTCTTGCCTTGCGTGTCGCTTCGCAGAGTAGCTGACGATCGGACCAAGAGAACGTGGACGACGACAAGGACTGCGGAATGGAGTCAACGCAGGAGGAGGTGACCCCACTAATGAAACACCAACGAATGGAGAATTGTACCACTACTACCTCTACATCGTAGGTGTCATGGCAGCACCCTCTTTTAGAGAATCCTATTAGACATTGCATAATATCTAGAGTGAGGGTTGTGTCGACCGAGCTAGAATAATGATGAGCCTAGGGCGAGTCTTGCCATGTTGTGCTACCTGGGCACTTGGATATGGAATACCTATGGTGGGTAAATGGTAAATGGGGGTGGCCTTGGGTGTGAACCTCGGAGAGGTGGAGCCCGGGGTAGAGGTGTTGTGGTGGCACGTAAAATGGAAACCCTGATGAAGACATTCTGGCTTGGTCAATCCCTAAGGACTTACTAGTACTCAGACTCACCGGGAATCCTATTAGACATTGCATAATATCTATAGTGAGGGTTGTGTTGACCGAGCTAGAATAACGACGAGCCTAGGGCGAGTCTTGCCATATAGTGCTACCTGGGCACTTGGATATGGAATACCTATGGCGGGTAAATGGTAAATGGGGGTGGCCTTGGGTGTGAACCTCAGAGAGGTGGAGCCTAGGGTAGAGGTGTTGTGGTGGCCCATAAAATGGAAACCCTGATGAAGACATTCTGGCTTGGTCAATCCCTAAGGACTTACTAGTACTCAGACTCACTGGGAATCCTTTACATCCCACTCACCCTATATGGTGCGGGACGGTCGGACTACTTGGTAGAATGATGCCACTACTGCTAGGCGAACGTGTGCAAGGAGGTACAGGGCACGCGGTTTCCCCCACACCCTTCTAAGACTTCAGGAGGCCTTGTGGACCTGGCTCTTGACATCTGAAGGGCCCCGGCTCTGTCTATGACTCATAGTATTGGAAATCCCAGACTATACTTAGGATGTTCCAGGGTTGAGAGGTAGGGTGGCATCGTTCTAGGCTAGCAAGCGATCAGAATTCTGCCTAGGAGATACATGGCTCCGAGGATGGCTAATCTTATGGGTATGTAAAACCTCTATAGAGTGTTTGGTTGATCGATCGATACATATGCCAACTTGTTGGCTATGGACCTTTCCTGGGTTTTGCTTAAACTAGATAGGAGATGAGTCCTTCTTTCCTCCCTCCAGGGTTTGGGGTATTACCCGGTCGTGAGCCTTGGGGCTGCGGGCCGTTGAGACAAGTGCCGAGAGAGAGTTGGCCTGATGACCTGAGTGTGTGAGATGAGATGTGGTGTGGTGGTGTGGAGATGGTTTGGGATGGATGGTTGGTGGATGGATACGGATGGTGTGGTGGTGAATGTGTTAAAAATTGGATATTATTATTATTATATTACTAATGTTATTTACTTCTCATGCGCTAAGGATGCAAACCATAGCCAAATATTAGGATCTCCAGATCCCTTGTTTATTTTTTCCACTAAAGCTCATCGGTGCTGACCATGGCCTGCACATATCTGGCGGTGTGCAGATTTCCTGCTTCTCAGAGATGCTGACTTTAGAAGGATTAGAAGATCTCGTGGCTACGCTCAAGTTTGGTTCGGAGATGGAATCTACACTGCACTACACCAACTCTGATGATGCCCATGAAGGCGGAGCCTTCACTCGATAGTCTTCCGCTAGATTAACTCTATAATAGGTGTGTTTCCCAGTGATGTAATATCTTGTATTCTTGTAATCTTACGATGTATGACTGTGACATTGACTGAAATATGATAATATGATGGAATTAGTTCTTGGTTTTATCATATTAAAATTCATTATGTGGATTTTCCCTTCATGGAAAATTGAGGATGTTTTAGTTGGTATCAGAGCCATACTTGACCCTAGGACAAGACCTTTAGTACCAAACACTAGTGTAGAAGCCAAACCTTCTATCTGTAGTGGAGTCATAGCTACTAACACTTGATTCCCCATCTTTACCTTGAATTCTACCACTAACTGACTGTCCCCGCCTTGACAAAGTTGACCACTAGGAAATGATTCCCTCGTTATTGCCCCCGCAAGATCAATAGATGTGTGAGACTCAAAGGCTTAGGAGTCGCCTTAAGTCAACACTATGCATATAGGAGTTGTAATGCTGCTTGAGTGCCTAGATCTTTTTGCTTCTTATGCTTCTTGTGTTTATATTGCTTAAGTGAAGACTATAAAAGTATTTTATCTACGTGTGACTCTAGGCAAAATTCAAGGCCATAATATGACTAGATAAGTGATTTTGACCACTGGTTGGACATATTAAGCCGAAACGTCATATCTTTACCCGTCCATTTCAAAATCGACTTCAATTTTCAACCAGGCATGTTCAAAATGCTCTCTCTCATTTGTTGAAAACTTCTCCCATTTCCAAAAGCAACTCCATCTTAAATGAAAATTGTTTTAAAACCCTCTAAAACTACCAAAAGAAAGTGATTTCAACTCTTTTCCAAACCTACCTTAAATTTCAAAAGCTTTACGGAAAGCAAATTGAGAACCAACCGTGTTTCAAAAGGTGTTGAGAACTCGTTTTCGAAAGACAAAAGTTTTGTTTTACACCATACCTTTAAAAAGCTTGTACTTATTTGATTCCAAATCAAAGATCTTGACTCTATTCTTAATTTAAGAAGTTCGTACAAATAAACCCTACCATCAAATCAAACTACAGATGAATTACTAAATAAAATATTTATAAAAGCGTTACTTTTCAAAATGAGGAAACAATTTCAAACTGTTCTTGAAACCTTTGAGTTTAAAAAAACCAAAAAAATGGAGTACAACCTACTTTAAAGCACTTTTATATTGATTTCAAAATCGTTAGGATTGTATCCTTCTTGCTTACGAAATTTATGAAACAAGTGATTTGGAACAATGTATCAAAAGTCTTCACCGCTAATTTAAAACCCTGCTTAAAAAGAAGCCTTTCTCAAATTTTCATAAAGGACTCCTTCCTAAATTTAAAACTTTGATAAGCGCCGATTTGATCCTTCAAAAGATCTCTTCCTCATTTATAAAATAAAGTTTCTCCATTTAAAAAGCCGTATGCAAACAACTCTTTCCAAAAGCTCCTATTCAAAACTCCAACTGCGAAACAAATGCATTGGTGCATATGACTTGACAACGAGGACCCCTCTTCTCTAGTGACACTAACCCCTAAATCTCAAGGACAAGATTCCTCTAAGGAGGGTGGACTGTAACAACATGGATTTTTCTAGAAACCAAAAATACGAGCTTTCAAAAATTTTCTTGCAATTGAGTGAAACATGTAATTGCTAGGTCAAACACGAGTCCAACTCGCTAACAAGACGTTGCATACATGTAGATTGTTTGTAGGTGATTGCTGGAGTTTTTGAGTTGTCCTGTGTTTGAGTCTCGTTTTTGTTGGAGAGCACAACCCATAACAACCTCCTTGTGATCCTCGCGGGATTATTTTGAGTCTTCCATGAATCTCTCTCTATAATCCTGAACTCCACTAGAACCCAGACTTGCCATTTATACTTGTGCCGACCATTGGACTGGAGTCCCTAAACCCTAAGACCTATAGTAGACCACCACGATGAGTAAGCATGTTGTTAATACATGTGGGTACGCACAGATAAGACCTAGGAGTAGGAGAACAAAGGAAAAGACCCTCTTCTCTAGTCGCCAGTGGAAATCATCTCGAGTCCCCTCTTGGAGCTCACATCTCAAGTGCCATCATTACCTCTCCCTTGAAATTCCTATTCAAACTCCATGCAGATCCCCCCAAATTTTCCCCCAAATTCCCCCTTCGAGTCTTTCCGAATATCCCCTAAAAAAATTCCCATCCGAACACTCATGGAAATTTCATCTTGAGTTCATATGAATCTCTCCGAAAGATTCCTCGAACACCACCTTATATTTCATCTTGGAAATCCTTCTCAAGATGTGATGAATTCTTCTCAAAACCAAATTCAAAACCATTTAAACATAAATTGGAAAATCTATTCCCTTCTCTCTTCTCTCCCCTCACGCCTTGGCCTGTCCCAGCACTCCCTCTCTTCCCCTCCATTCTGCATCGGCCCAGCATGCTGTAGGAGACCAACCGAGCCCCCCTCTCCTTGCCTAGACGGCCCAAGCCGCCTTGGGGAGACCTAGCGAGAGCAGGGAGCTCCTAGCACCACTGCCACTCGCACGCTGCGTGATGCGCACACCAGCACCCCCTCACCCATGCCTCACCTGCTCCGCTCCTCGATTCGTGCCACGTGTACCTCCTCGGGCACGGACACCAAGGATGACTGGAGCCTCCTAGAAGCCCTAGCACGCAGCGCTATAAAAGGCCTCCACAGCGCCGCCCCTTCTCCTCCATTTCTCAGCCGCCGCCGCCATCCCTCTCCCTCTTCCTCCATGCGAGTAGCCACTTTCTGACACACCACCAGTTTCCTTGCCACCGCAAGCCCCTACTCTACCTTGCCATGCCTCGCATCTCGCCGGAGAGCACACCAAGCCAGAGCTGCTGTCGAAGCCGCGGTGCCGCCCGCGACGCTGTGCTCCCTGGCCGTCCGACGAGGCGCCGTCCTCCGTCTTTTTGCCCAAGACTGCGTCGCTTCAACATATGTGGCCACGACACCAGCCTCGCCACATCGCTCGATGCTCATGGCCGCACCGAGCCTATCCGCCACCGCGCGTTTGCCTCTCATCCACGAGCACCATCTCGCCCCTGCGTTCATGTTGTCCTTGATGTCATCTATGGCCGCGTCTCCGCGAGTGCATCCGCGACAACCACCGCAGGCTGAGCCCAAGGACCCCGTGACGTTTACGTAGCTGCACCACCTCGTTGATGTCCACCTTGAGCCTCTGCTCCATGCCTCGTCCTTGGCCATGGCCACGCCAAGCCCCAACCCTGTCTTAGCCACGACGAGCCTCTCCACGCCGATGTCGTCGTGCTCCACTGAGGCCGCACCGGTGCCCTCCACTTTGACCCGCGCCGACATCACCATGGCCGAGAGCAGGAGCTACATCGCCTGCTAAGGCTACAACTAGAATAGTAAGCCTTCGCCTTGATGCACTGCCGCAGCATGTTCATCCATGCCCTAAGCACGGTGGCAGCACCTCAACGCGCCCCCGTTCCAAGACCGCAACGACTTACCCAAACAGACGGTGAGCACCCAAAGCCCAGGACCCCATCTTTTTCCCTCCCTACCGTTACTCGTGCTGAGCCCAGCCTTTGAGCCGTGCAACTCTATGTGTAGGGAAGAAGTCGGCCCCTTGCGACGTCTTTCGCGAACCATGGCCGAGCTATGTCCAACAGCCACCACCTCTTCGGCAATCTATATCCTTCCCACTTTTGTGAACATGTGTCCATCTTTCATTCGCACATGACCATCATCTATGTATCATCTATCTATCCATGATTAGTAAATGCCTGTGCTGACCATCACCGCTGGTCTACTCCTTTGTTTCCATTTCCCTTCATGACGATCTATCTATTACGCGTGTCTATCTCTTGTACCTCGAATTCTTTTCCCAAGTGCTTCGATTAGGTGCTACATCTTCGTCGCCCGATCACCCGGATGAGCCAAAGCCGTTGGACGACCACAGGTGTGACCAACTACAAGCTCCACCAAGATCACAATGCCGAGCAACGCAGGTCACGTCCTTCCACTTCGACAAACCTCGGTGAGCCACCACCGTGCCCCTCTTTCCAACCCCGACTTTGCTTACCGGCCATGGCGTTCCAACCATGGAACGCGTAGACTGAGGCCACCTCCAGCCTTTGGACACAAACACACACACACATGACTAACCCAAGCCAAATCGAACCACCGGAGTTCCAAGAACGCCGGTGTGGTTGCCGACTACCATTGAAGCATTCTCTAAAGCCATGCCTCGTCCACCGTGAACCACGCCCGAATGAGTCAAGCCTTGATCGCCGTCTCTGACGTTGCGATAGAACTCTACTGCTCCTAAACATGCCCGCACTCACTAGCATGAGACCAGACTTCGCCAAATGGATCCACAGCGTAGGAGACGCCAAAAAGGACTTGTCGCCTGTAAAACCCATTGTGGCCAAGCCATGCCACGATGAAGAGTTACCATGACCTCATCGTGAGCCCCAAAGCCATAATTGGACCATGTGGTATTGATTGCCGCATCATGGACCATAGGATTCCCTTTTTGGTTGCCCTAACAGTTCCGTGGAACCCTATGCCCGTGTTACACCACTGTTCCTACTACCTCGAGTCATGAGAACATGCCGTCGAGATCTACCGGGACCCACACTAAAGGCCTTTTGAAGTAGTCACATTGCACAACTCGTGGACAAAGCCCTGGTATGCACTGCATGACCTAGCACCATGCCATCATTGTATGGAGTCTGTTCCTGACATTCTAGCTGCCTCGTTAAACGAGGGCGAGCCATTGAGAAACCGTGTGATTCCTAGCATCGTACCGATGACAAGTGGAGTCTTTCCGATGTCTCAGTCACCTTGCCTTGCAAGTGCATGCCATTGAGGAGATATCATGACCCCGTCTACTATGAGCCGTACCCTCTAGACCATGAACCCTAGTCATATGTCTTATCGAGACCATGGAAAGCCCCATCTTGCATCTTTCTATATACGCATATCTACCTTGTTGGGCCCTATTCTTACGACCCATCTATCCATGACTGTCTTATAGGATCTATCCATCACCTAGCTATGGAATGTGCTACTCCACCATTTGTGTCGGGTTGTTTGGTCGTGTCTTATCGCTGTGTTGTTGCCTGGGTGCCGAGCTTTTGAGCCGGCTAAGGGATCGTACCTCATTCGAACATTATGATCATGGGATTTGTCTCGCCATGGCCGTGATGCTGAGTGTAACTTGACCCCTTGCTCTTTAATTGACTTCATAATACTATGAGTGTTAACTCCTACCTTTGGCCCTAGGACATGGTCGCGATGGATTCGATGTCGATATCGATATCGATGTGGATATCACCCGCTCACATCGAGCCTTTCATGAGCTAGCCTATGGGAGATTGCCTAGGAGATAATAATCATGGAATGATGGATGCCAACATGTGTTGGTATAGCTTGTGGCCGTGAGTCCGCCTCGCCATGACCATGGAGCTATGCCTCTCTCTTTCATCTGCTTCTTCGTGCCCAAGCCCTTGTGTGTTTGTACCCCGTTCAACCATCGTGTTTCATCGATTCTCACGGTGACAACCGCACCGTTATGAATCAAAGAGATGACTTAGTGCTAGTGCACCTAGGTTGGGCACCCTATGGGTGGTTTGCGCACTTGTATTCTTTAGTGAGTCACTCCTTCTGATGCCCTGTCTTCTATCGTGGCATGTGTGCTGGAAGGAGTAGACCTCCGTTCTCTACTGTTATCGCCCGCTCTGTTCGATCCCGCCTTGTCCATGGCGATTGGATCAAAGACCAGACTATCTCTTTTTAGTTAGCAAAGCAATGGTTTATGTCATACCTCGGACCCGTGCGTGTCGACCCGATCGACCGTCTAAAACCATCTTTCCCGAAGATGTGTTTGAGAACATGACATGGATGTGCCTAGCTAACCCCCCGCATCTTTTGTTTTGCTAAGCAACTCTCTTCTCGGCTCCCAATGTTATTATGTCGTGTGGATCGAGAGGACCTGTTGCTGTCCAATCTCTTTGCACTACCGCATTCTACCATAGCGGACGAGCCGAAGTACATTGGAGCCAAGTCACAAAAGTGTTATTCGTTCTTGTCTGCTTCTTGTATCCAATGGTGACTTGCTGGGATAAGACTATAAGAGCCGAACCCCATCGTTCTTCCTTCATTGGGCCCGTCCCCCGATTCCCGTCCTTTCCATGACGCCCGGATCGAAGGACGTGAGCTGTGGTGTTGCTATGGATAAGCTTTGGCTTAAACCATCTATCCTAAAGCCATACTGGCTTGGCCATGACTTAAGCTTGTGCTTAGCAAACCACCACTTGTGATTCTTTGGCCCGAGGAAATTGGACAACTGTCGAGAGGGCTAAGTCGTGTATCTCTTATTGTCTCGCTGGCATTATTGGATTTCCTACGTCTCGTCGTCTTTTCGAGTGTTGAGTGCTCTCTTGCCTTGCGTGTCGCTTCGTAGAGTAGCTGACAATCGGACCAAGAGAACGTGAATGACGACAAGGACTACAGAATGGAGTCAACGTAGGAGGAGGTGACCCCACTAATGGAACACCAACAAATGGAGAATTGTACCACTACTACCTCTACATCGCAGGTGTCATGGTAGCACCCTCTTTTAGAGAATCCTATTAGACATTGCATAATATCTAGAACTGCTAGTGCTTTATAATTATTCCTTTGATAGTACTTTGATGCATGCTACTACCTAAGCCATTATTACCCTGATGCAACCCACTCTACCACATCACCCTGCTTTGCGCATTCACTCACTTATATATGTTTACTTGCCTACTTGCTTGCATATTACACCACTATACTTATTATTAACTCCACTTCGCATTATATTGGGGATGTGATGTTGGTGGTGAATGCCCTAGGAATGGTTTGGCTATGGGTGCCAAACTTGGTGGTGTGTGAGCATGCTGCGTGTGTCTTGGGTGCGTGGAGAGTGAGGGTTGTGTCGACCGAGCTAGAATAACGATGAGTCTAGGGCGAGTCTTGCCATGTAGTGCTACCTGGGCACTTGGATATGGAATACCTGTGGTGGGTAAATGGTAAATGGGGGTGGCCTTGGGTGTGAACCTCGGAGAGGTGGAGCCCAGGGTAGAGGTGCTGTGGTGGCACATAAAATGGAAACCCTGATGAAGACATTCTGGCTTGGTCAATCCCTAAGGACTTACTAGTACTTAGACTCACCGGGAATCCTTTACATCCCACTCGCCCTATATGGTGTGGGACAGTCGGACTACTTGGTAGAATGATGCCACTACTGCTAGGCGAATGTGTGCAAGGAGGTACGGGGTGCACGATTTCCCCCACACCCTTCCGAGACTTCAGGAGACCTTGTGGACCTAGCTCTTGACATCCAAAGGGCCCTGGCTCTGTCTGCGACTCACAGTATCAGCCATCCCAGACTAGACTTGGGATGTTCTAGGGCTGAGAGGTAGGGTGGCATCATTCTAGGCTAGCAAGCGACCGGAATTCTACCTAGGAGATACATGGCTCCAAGGATGGCTAATCTTATGATTATGTAAAACCTCTGTAGAGTGTTTGGTTGATCGATCGATATATATGCCGACTTGCCAACTATGGACCTTTCCTGGGTTTCGCTTAAACTAGATAGGAGATGAGTCCTTTCCTCCCTCTAGGGTTTGGGGTATTACTCGATCGTGAGCCTTGGGGCTGCGGGCCAGTTGAGACAAGTGC
This sequence comes from Miscanthus floridulus, assembly GCF_019320115.1. NCBI lineage: Eukaryota > Viridiplantae > Streptophyta > Magnoliopsida > Poales > Poaceae > Miscanthus > Miscanthus floridulus. The sequence continues at coordinate 62,135,039 of NC_089592.1, read as the reverse complement.
CGAGTGGGAGTTGGCCTGTTAACCTGAGTGTGTGAGATGAGATGTGGTGTGGTGGTGTGGATATGGTATGGGATGGATGGTTGGCGGATGGATATGGATGGTGTGGTGGTGAATGTGTTAAAAATTGGATATTATTATTATTATATTACTAATATTATTTACTTCTCATGCGCTAAGGATGCAAACCACAGCCAAATATTAGGATCTCTAGATCCCTTGTTTATTTTTTCCACTAAAGCTCATCGGTGCTGACCATGGCCTACACACATCTGGCGGTGTGTAGATTTCCTACTTCTCAGAGATGCTGACTTTAGAAGGATTAGAAGATCTCGTGCCTACGCTCAAGTTTGGTTCGGAGATGGAATCTACGCTGCACTACGCCAACTCTAATGATGCTCAGTGAAGGAGGAGCCTTCACTTGATAGTCTTCCGCTAGATTAACTCTATAATAGGTGTGTTCCTAGTGATGTAATATCTTATATTCTTGTAATCTTATGATGTATGACTGTGACATTGACTGAAATATGATAATATGATGGAATCAGTTCTTGGTTTTATCATATTAAAATTCATTCTGTGGATTTTCCCTTCAAGGAAAATTGAGGATGTTTCATTGGCATGGTTGGTGCATGGGCTATCCATGAGTTTGTTGAAGTGGTCAAGCAGACCCTGTTGGGGCTGCTTGCCCGTGCGGTCAGTTGTGGCAACCAACGCGGTGTTGTCTGGTCGGCGCTGGTCCTTTTTGTTCTTCTTGCCCCTCTATGTGGAGGGGCCCTCATCTTGGTCCATGCGCTTGGCCTTGCCTTTGTCTTGGCCCCCATTGAAGACTACTTCGATCGCTTCCTCGCCGAAGGTGTGGTTAGTGGCGACGTCGAGCAGGTCACGGGTGGTATGGGGCTTTAGGCATCCAAGCTTGTGGATCAGGGACTCGTAGGTTGTCCCAGAGAGGAATGCGCTGATGATGTCCGCGTCGACAACATTAGGGAGGGAGTTGCATTATTGGGAGAACCTGCGGATGTAGTCCCATAAGGACTCATTGGGCTCCTGCTGGCAACTCTTGAGGTCCCAGGAGTTCCCAGGGCGGACATATGTCCCCTAGAAATTCCAAATGAAGACCCTCTTGAGGTCCGCCTAGTCGCAGATGCTGTCGTATAGGAGGAATTCAAGCCATGCCCAAACATGTTCCCCCTCGCAGATGGGGAGATACTGAATGATGAAATAGTCATCATCCACCCCTTCTGACTCGGCAGGCGAGCCAGAAATCTTTGAGCCAAATATCAGGGTTTGTCTCCCTAGTGTACTTGGTAATGTTGGTGGGCGGATAGAAGCGCTGTGGGAATGGTGCTCTCTGGATACACCAGTTAAAGGCCTGTGGCCCTAGGCCCTTAGGTCTGGGACTCTGGTCGTCCGGTCGGCGGCCGTGCCTAGGGCGTGTTTCACTACTCCCCTCGATGGTTCAGCCAAGATCCGTGTCTCCTGCTCTCGCCACCACCCGGTGGACGTCATCATTGTGCCGAGCCTGATGCTAGTTGCTAACGATGTTGCAAGCATCCTAGTGTGGACTAGGCCGCTCGTGTATCGGCGGTCGGTGTGGAGCAAGCGCCAGGTCAGACCGTGGCATGGCTGCTGCCTCCTGAGCCACACCTGGCAGCTGTAGCGGCGAGCGGATGGAGCGATCCATCTGGCGCATCCCTATACCCCTAGTGGGGAGAGAGGGCATGTGTCAGAGTCATGATGTGGAGCTTTTTTCCTATTGAACAGCGGCGGCTTCTACTAGAACCCGCTCCTAGGGGTCGACGGGCTCAGGAACACCATGCAGAAGCATTGCCGTAGCAATGATGTTCTGGCTAGCCCAAGTGAATTGTGGGAGATCGTTCCCCTCGTTCATGATGTTGTGTTGGACCTAGAGGGCGTGACCCCGGGCGCCACCCGCCGGGTCATGCACATGGGGCGCAACATGCTGTATCGAGCATGCCGATGCAGGCGGCGTCTGGTTCTACCATCGTTGTCGTAATTCCTTGGCGTGCGCTTGCGTAGACGTGAGGGCCCCTACACATGGGTCCTAGAGGGGTGTGAGTCTGCATAGATTCCACAACCACTGGTGGCTGTCCTAGAGTGTCTGCCATAGCGCACTCCTGGGATGGACAGGTGGCGAGGTGCCATGTCGCCAATGCTAGAGCCGTCGCTTTCACCCTCGTCATCTGGGAGTCTGTGGAGAGTGGCAGGAGCATAGCTTGCCATTCCCATGAATTTGGATGTGAGGGGGGATGGCGCCAGCATCCTTTGGAGCCCCCGAGCATATGCATCCATGGGGACACGAGGCCATAGGGGAACCAATCATACGGTGGTTGTGGGGTGGGCAATACGGTCCCTTCGGATGATTGGCAGGAGATAGTAAATAAAGAGTAAATAATAGTATGCATATTACTTACAATGGGGTTTGAGTAGAGAGTTTGCTCAGAATGAAGCGCAGATGCCGCGTTGTTGAAGTCGTTGTGTGTCCTGGAGCCGGTGGAGGGTGATCCTTCGACAAGCGGTAGAATGGGTGCCTCCTCACGGAGGTGTAGTACGCCGAGCCGGTCGGCGAAGAACTCCAGGCTTCCAAAGCGGAAGGCCTAGGATGGCTCAAAGACGGGTGGAACCCACATCCCAATAGGTGGGAGTACGGGAAACTCTAGTGAGCCAAAGTGAGTCGTATCGCCTAAGCCCGCCATGGCGAAGGTGGCGGAAAAGTGGGCCATCCGAATGACCAAAAAGTGTTGAACGTACAACGTCCTCCCCACGGACGACGCCAACTATTGGTGCAGAAAGTGACCAATAAGTAAATATTTGTAGTTTTGTCGTACATTGTGATCAGAGGTGTGGTAGAACCTCCTAAGAAATCAGGGCCCACATGCACCTATCATTGTCTTGACAGACCTCGGATAGCGTACACGAGTTCCCAACAACTCAAAAGGTCTGTCGGGTGTCCTCGGGAAACCTGAATCATCCACGATTCTCTTTTCAAACAGGATCCCAATCACAGTCATTGCAGATTACAACAGTTTATTCAAATATATACATCAGAGTAAAAGATAGCGAAAGTCTTAAGATAACATAGTTTACAAACCAGTTGTTTTCAAACTTACAATACCATAAGTATCATACAACCATACTAGCGGGATAATATTACATTAACTTTATTTAGCAAACAAACTAGTGCCTTATCCAAAGGCCATTCATCACTCCTCATCGTCATTGACTTCAAACACAGACATGCAGTAGGGACCAAAACAAGCCTGCGCATGCGACTCACCTGCAACAAGGGTTAACAAACCCTGAGTACAAAGGTACTCAACAAGACTAACCCAACATAACAGGATGTAAGACTTTAGAGATGCAGGGGTTTGGGGCAAGGTAAGGATGTAGCAAGTTTCAAAAGTTCTTTGCCAAAAGCTTACTATTCTTCATTCTATTTTCAAGTTTTACCACTAAGTCCTTTTTGTTCATTATCTCAACTAAATATACATTTCCCATATTCCATTCCTTCTCATTCCATTCTCTTCTCATATTTTAGTAATTCACCAGTCCTGCATTGCTTCTGTAATTAATCGAGTCTCCAAATCCACGGAAGCACTGGCAATTCGAATAAATTCAAGTCCCAGCTGGGGATTCCTTATCACACGACATATGTAGAACTTAATCTTGCATATATCAACCTCGCTACCTGGATCCTCCTATACTAAGCCGTCTCCACGCCACCCGAGAGCACAGCACACCTCAAATCTGGCCACATTCCAGCCACGAGGGTACACGCTACTCCCTGCCATCTCTCTACTCCTAGTGCATGGGCATTCGTCTTAGTATCGGATTAGTCGAAGTAGGCTTATCAGAGTATGTGACCAGTACTACAAAGTGTCTCGTTCAGAAGATCCACAATGAGTGGCCTTTAAGCGACATAGTCGGCAACATTACCCAAAAATTCAAGATAAGTCACCCGACTAGTCTCTAATTCATTCTATCTTCTTTCTTTCTTTGGCCAGTATGTCATCTTTGATTGTATCAAAACTTTTACTTTGAAAGCCTACCATAAAGCATACTAAGCATACTACGCTTTTATAAATGAAAACATCTTCAAGGATGGTAAACAATTATCAAGGTAGGTAATGCATCAAGTAGGTAACATTTGAATTAAACAACTTAATGCAATAAGTAACATAGGTGATAAACTTTTCAAAGTAAACAAGGTAATGGCTTAATGCATAAACCAGGGCTTGCCTTCGTTGACGATCTCAGGTTCCGAATTAGTACCATGATTATCGAATCCCGTGACAACCGGTGATTCTTTCAGAACTTGCTCAACTAGAATTGTTTCACTCTCGGGTTCTACACAAAATGATAACATATGCTTTAACATGATGATAATGTAAACATGATGCTTCCATGGTACATGAAATGTAAAAACACCCCGCAAAAGATTTTATTTCACGGTACAGTTGTAAGCCAACAAAACCAACTTGCAATCCTACCATTAAGAACCACACATGTGACTTGACCAAATGGATCTTGAAACCCTACTAGTCACAAAACATGACCAAAACAAGATCCAACACTAATCAAACACTTAGGGTTTATCTTTATTTATTTTTGAATTAATCTAGAATTAAGACCAAAAATGAACTTGTTCCGAATGACCTGAAAATTTTATGTAAGCTTCCTCATGACAAATTAGTGTACCAAAACAAATTTCATAATTTTTGGAATTATATAGTGGCCTACAAAAATCATGGAAATTAGCATTTATTAATTAATGGACTGAATATTTGAACATTAAAAATATATTCAAATTTCAAGTTTCAAATTTTTAAACCATACTAGAGCATGTACATAGGCTACACACAAAATTTCAGAATTTTTGGAGCATTCATGAATTTCCTACAAATTCCCAAAGTTTTAGCACTATTCACAAATTCAGAAAATAAAAATTTTCATTGTTCTTCTTCCTCACTCGCACTAACAGGCTGACCCCACCCGTTAGTGACTCAAACATGTCATGACGACGCTGCCCTCACTGACCGGCCACAAAATGCGGCGACGGTGACGCTCCAGCGAAGCCGACCTCACCAAAATTATCTACACCCTACTACGAACCCATCCCCGTCCTTGGAATGGCAGAAGGTACATCAGACAAGACCCCACGCCGACCATGGCGGCTCAAGCACGTCGGCTCACAGCGCAACCCTGGCAAGACTACGGTAGAGTCAAAAGTGAAGTGAACTTCACGTTTAGTGGCTCACCACAGTCACGTCGGTGGGCTTGGTAAAGGCGGAGATGGTCTAGAATGGCCTAGCCACGTTGAGACGATGCTGGCGGAGCTCCGGCCGGGCTTGGAGAAGAAGCAGTTGCGCTGGGCGACTCTAGCCAACCCAAGTGGCGTAGACAAGCCGCAGAGAGGCGCAAGGCCAAGGCGATCACGTAGGCGTAGCTGGGCACGACAGATGCTGCTCGACGGAGGCTACGGCGAGCGGCGGAGCAAGCTAGTGGCAGAGCAGAGCAGAAGGGAAAAACGGGAATGACGACGGTGGCGACTGCTATTTATAGCCGGGAAGGTGTTGCCCGGCGTCGACAGCGCACGCCCATGCTCGCCACGGCACCGGCTGCGTGTCAACGTGCGAAGAAGCGGCGAAATCCGATCGACGGTGACCTCCGCGTGGCGCCGGCGGCAAGCAGAGAGGTGGAGGTTGATTTTTGAAATAATTACAGAACTGCCACTACGTCCATTTTTCAAATTACTCACTAATTTTCTAAAGAAGTTGAAAATCTCCAAAAATGAAAGTTGTTCAATTTTTCAAACTCTACAACTTTGCTTCTAGAAATATTTTCAAATTCTACCTCCATTTTGAAATTTGAATTTGGGGTGCATTTGAATAATTTCAAAATTACTCCAAATTTTATATGTAAACTTGAAAAACTTTGAATACCAAAGTTGATTACATAAAATAATCTCCAACTTTGCTTTTTGCCTCAACCCCAAATTCCACATGGATTTTGAATTAGTAAAAAGGGGCAAAAAGGACTTTTATAAATTGAATTTGAATTCAAATTTAATTTGTCTTCCTTTTACTTAAATTTTGATTTTTGACCAGTAACATGGCCCATTAAGGTTATTTGAGTCAAATGACACATGGCCTCACATGATCACATGAAATTTGACCCTTGTGGTCATGATCTTTATTTAGGGTTTTTGAAACACATCACATGAAATAACAACATTATGAAATAAACCTTATTTAGTGAATGCATTCAAAACTTTATACTATATGAATGCTTTGCAATGCACATGATGACATGTCAATTTTTAGTGCTAGGTCAAAACACCAGAGGTGTTACAACCCTTCCCCCTTAAAGAAATCTCATCCTGAGATTTAAAACATAAGGCTAAGTAATGGAAATGGAAATGTGTCAAGCTAACACATCATAACTTTATTCAAAAGGCTAGTGAGGGGGTTTTCCATTCGCTTAACCACAAGACAAGTTACAATATAGACAAGGTATTGCAGCTAGATAAAAGCGAAGAGTCAGGAAAGTTCTCTTCTAAGTAATCCTCGGACTCCCAAGTAGCTTCATCTTCCGTGTGTTGATTCCATTGTACTTTGTAGAACTTGATTGTACGTCTATGAGTGACTCGATCTTTCTAATCTAAAACTCTAATGGGGTACTCAGCATAAGTCAAATCAGGTTCTAGTTCTACACCACCAAAGTCGATCTCTTGGTCAGGTACTTGAAGACACTTCTTTAACTGAGATACATGAAAGATATCATGCACCGCTAACATATGATCTAGTAGCTTGACGCGATAGGCGACTGGTCCACATCGTTGTTGGATTTGAAAAGGACATACATAACGGGGTGCCAACTTTCCCCGAATCCCAAAACGATGAACTCCTTTCATCAGTGATACCTTGAGGTAGACATAATCTCCCACTTTGAATTCTGCGGTCGTCTCCTCTTATCAGCATAGCTTTTCTGTCGGGATTGAGCTATCTTCATATTAGCTTGTATGAGTTTAACTTTCTCTTCAGCTTCCTTGACCACATCCGGTCCAAAGAACCAACGTTCTCCAGCTTCTGACCAATTTAAAGGTGTTTGGCACCTACTGGCCATATAGTGCTTCGAATGGTGCTATTTTAATGCTCTCTTGATGGCTATTGTTATACGAGAATTCAGCTAAGGGAAGGCATTCATCCCATTTAGCACCAAAGGAAAGGACACATGCTCTTAACATATCTTCAAGAATTTGATTTACCCTTTCAGTCTGTCCGTCTATTTGTGGATGATAAGCAGAACTACGAATAAGTTTAGTTCCTAAAGACTCATGTAGACTTTTCCAAAACTTGGATATGAACAATGACCCTCTATCAGAGACAATGGTCTTGGGTGCCCCATGTAGACTGAAGATTCTATCAAGATAAATCTTTGCATACTGCTCCGCTCGATATTTATCTCTGACTGGTAGGAAATGAGCTATCTTGGTTAGACGATCAACAATAACCCATATTGAATTGTAACCTGCAAATGTCCTAGGCAACCCTACTATGAAGTCCATACAGATATCTTCCCACTTCCAAGATGGAACTGGCAAAGAATGTAATGGACCTACAGTCTTCATATGAACCGCTTTGACTCTCTGACAAATATCACACTTGGCTACATATTGAGCTATTTCTATTTTCATTTTGGTCCACCAATATCTCTTCTCAGATCATGATACATTTTGTTGCTACCCGGATGAATGGAGTATCTTGTAGAATGAGCTTCATCAAGAATCTACTTTCGTAGCTCTAGAGTTTTGGGTACTACCAATCTATCCTTGAACCATACGACATCTGATTCATCAATCTTGAAACATGTTGGTTTTCTAGATCTAACTTTATCCTTAATATGGGCTATGCCCTTACTTTTCTGTTGAGCAGCAATGATCTGATCTTTGATAGTGGACTCAACTACAATATTGGACAGGGAACCTTGTTCTATGATTTGTAAATTCAGATGCTCCATCTCTTGACACAATGTTCGCTGCATCGGTTCTACAATCAGGCAATGACAATGATGCTTGCGACTTAGGGCATCGACAACCACGTTAGCCTTGCCCGGATGATAATGCACTTCTAAATCATAATCTTTGATAAGTTCTAACCATCTTCTTTGCCTCATATTCAACTCTGACTGAGTGAAGATGTATTTCAAACTTTTGTGATTTGTATAGATATGACAGACATTGCCCAATAAATAATGTTGCCAAATCTTGAGTGAATGGACAACAGCAACTAATTCAAGATCATGGGTGGGATAATGTTCCTCATGCTTCTTGAGTTGTCTGGAAGCGTATGCTATGACTCTGCCTTCTTGCATAAGAACACAGCCAATACCAATTCTAGATGCATCACAATAGATATCAAATGGCCTCTCGATATCCGGTTGTGCTAATACTGGTGCAGTTGTCAGCAACTTCTTCAATGTCTGAAAGGCCTCTTCACATTCTGTTGACCATACAAACTTTGTTTGATTTTTCAGCAATCCAGTGATTAGCTTCACAATTCTGGAGAAGTCAGGGATAAACCGATGGTAATACCCTGCCAACCCTAGGAAACTACGAACTTGATGAACAGTTGTAGGTGCTTTCCAATTAAGGACTTCTTCTACCTTACTCGGATCAACAACTATACCTTCAGTAGATAGTACATGACCCAGAAATTGTACTTCCTCCAACCAAAATGCACATTTGCTGAATTTGACATATAGTTGGTGATCTCTTAATCTTTGTAGAACAATACGGAGATGTTCCACATGTTCCTCCTTGCTCTTAGAGTAGATAAGAATATCATCAATAAACACCACGACAAACTTATCCAACTCAGGCATGAAAACTGAGTTCATCAGATACATGAAATGAGCCGGGGCATTGGTTAGCCCAAAAGACATGACTAAATACTCATATAGTCCATATCGGGTAGTAAACGCTGTCTTTGGCACATCTTCACGTCTAATCTTAATTTGGTGGTAGCCTGATCTTAGGTCTATCTTTGAAAATACCTTAGCTCCCGCAAGTTGATCAAAAAGCAAATCAATTCGGGGTAAGGGGTATTTGTTCTTGATGGTGACTTCATTTAATGGTCGATAGTCAACACATAACCTTAAGGTTTGGTCCTTCTTCTTCACGAAAATAGCAGGGTATCCCCAAGGTGATGAACTAGGTTGAATGAAACCCTTGTCTAACAACTCTTGTAGTTGTATTTTTAATTCTGCTAGTTCTTTGGGTGGCATCCTATATGCTCTTCTGGACACTGGTGCTGTCCCTGGTTTTAGATCAATTCTGAACTCTATGTCTCGGTCTGGATGGCTAGACCTAGGAAGATCATCGGGAAAGACATCCGTAAGCTCACATACCATTGAAATTTTCTCATGCTCCTTCAATAATAGTTGCACAGACTATTTCCACTGTACTCTTAGGAAAGGGAAGTTGGATGAGAAGTTGGGTTTTGCTGTTAGGTGCATTTACCCTTATGGTTCTACACTAGGACATCTATGATAGCCCCTATGTTGAGTTAACCTAGTTCATACTAAGGATCACATCTATATCTTGATCCTTTAATATCAGCATATTGGTAGGGAACTCATAACCTCCCAAATCAATAGGTACATGCTGAACTACCTCCCTTATATAGATTCGTCCCCTAGGCGACTGTATATGATAGAGTTCTTTTGTTTCCCCAATAGCTATCCCATGCTTCACAACAAATATACGATTGATGAATATATTGGATGCACCAGAATCAAATAAGGTAATTGCAGGATGCTTAGCAATGGGAAACATACCCATCATAACTGGTTCTCCTTCTGGAATAGATTCCACTTAAGTATAGAATACCCTTCTAGTTTTCTTCTCAGCCTGACCCTTCTGATTGTTCTAAGCATTGCCCTTGTACTGATTCTGAGCTTGATTAACAAGGGCTTTGGGTGCATCAGGATTGTTCTTCCTAGGATACAGGATATTCTTAGGAAAAATGTCCGGGTTTAGCACAATTATAGCATGGAAAATTGTGATTCTGGGGAGTAGCATTGCGGTTTGCATTATTTGTATTGTTCTGCTGCTGTGGTGCTTGATGATTATAAGGCATATTAGTTGCAGGGAGAATGAAGATTTGCTGCCTGCTTTGGCCTTGTTGTGGGCGGAATGGTGCACGACTATGATTCTGAGGATGGTATACTATCTTCTGACGCTTTCCACTTGATGATCCGGAAGCAAATACTTTCTTCTTCTTCGCCTCCTTGTGTCGGTGGTAATTCTCCTCTGAAGCGATAGCAATGTTGATTGTCTCATGATAAGGTGCATTACCACAAGTTGCCATCATGGTCTGAAGTTTAGTGTTCAGGCCTCCAAGAAAATGATTCTTTTTCTTCCTGTCAGTATTCACATACTCAATAGCATACCGCGACAGGTGGTTAAAACGCCCAACATAATGCATCACTGGGTGCTCCCCTTGCTTAAGAGCCAAGAACTCTTCTAACTTCATGGTCATCACACCATCTGGAATATCCCTAAAGGTATCCTTGAACTCCCTCCAGTTGATTTGGTGACCAGCGGGCTGTACTACTACCAAATTTGCCCACCAGGCACCAGTAGCTCCTCAAAGTTGTTGTGTCGCAAACCTTGGTTTCTGAACCTCGGTACAGTGAATCAGCTCGAACTTTTGCCCTATTGTCCTAAGCCAATCGTCTGCTTCTAAAGGTTCATCTGCCTTAGAGAACACAGGCAGACGTGTGTTAGTAAAATCCACATAGGTTGACTCGTTGTTTCCATTATTACAACGACCACGATTAGGGTATGGTGCCTGCTGGTTCTGTGCCAACTCCCTTAACAGCCTAGCATTCTCTGCCGTTGCATTGATGAGTGCGGCTATGGCATCTGCCATAGTCGAGGGCATTGGTGGAGGATTTGGGCACTCATCATCGTCATGTGAGCCACTAGCACTAGTTCGGGTGATAGGACAAGGCATCTGTTAGAGAAACACATTTACTTACATTATTCTATTGAAAGCATTTAAAAGGTTTCATGCTACAAAGAGTCCTTATTTATTACATGTCTTGTATCCCACAAGACAACCCTGGTTTTCTAGGAAAGCAGTAAAGGAACTACTTCTACTCCAATCTCTCAGTCTTCGGCATCCGTGCCCATATCAGACGAAACCTCATCTTCATCTGAGAAGTACACCAACTCCTTAGGATCCTCCTCCTCTTCTTCATTCTTGACTTCTCCTGAAGCTACAATCATTTCTTCATCTGTAACTTCACCATCCCCATGAGGTGGATGAAGTTGAGCGTACAGCATGTGGACATTCTCATGAAGAATGGCATTGTCCATCTCTAGGTCTTCTACATAGAACTCCAAGCTCATGGACTGTGTTCATTGGCCGCATCCACTCGTGTCCAGGCTTCATTCCGTAGCTCCATGGTCATGGTGATGCCCCTTTGCATTTCCGCCAACTCCTCTTGATCTTTGGCATGAGCTTGATGAAGAGTGTTGAGCTCCTTATTAAGGTTCTCGATGTTGGCGGGATTGCTTGAAGATCCTTCATCTCCTAGGGTCTTGGCACTACCTTCACCAAGCTCGTGGTTTCTTGGTGCCAACTGATGACAAGGGACTCCATGAGGTCCGGTGGACTTGCGTGCGGTTTTCTTGGTCTTTGCCATATCCTGTAGGATTTAAGGTAGGACTATAAGAATAGCTTGAGGACAATGGAGGTTAGCAAGAATGGGATTGACATTACTTACCCAACCACTATTAAGGGGAATTATTATGCAATGTGCTCAAGCATGATGCATGAATCAATCTTATGAATCTAAGTACAAAAGATTTATATAATCATAAGTACTAGATTTTTAATACATAGGACAAACCTAAGCATATTATCCGCCACAAACTTTCAAATAAGTCAGGATTGAGTCTAGATCAAAGGTAAGAAGAAAGAAATTGAACTTTCAAAATATCAAGTTTACTTTCTTTGATCCAAATCAATTTGAAGGTTTTCCAAAGTAACCTACAATGATCTTAGATGGGAACTGCTCTGATACCAGCTGTGGCAGAACCTCCTAAGAAATCGAGCCTACATGCACCTATCATTGTCTTGACAGACATTGAATAGCGTACACGAGTTCCCAACAACTCAAAAGGTCTGTCGGGTGTCCTCGGGAAACCCAAATCATCCATGATTCTCTTTTCAAATAGGATCCCAATCATAGTCATTGCAGATTACAACAGTTTATTCAAATATATACATCAGAGTAAAAGATAGCGAAAGTCTTAAGATAACATAGTTTACAAACCAGCTGTTTTCAAACTTATAATACCATAAGTGTCATACAACCATAGTAGCGGGATAATATTACATTAACATTATTTAGCAAACAAACTAGTGCCTTGTCCAAAGGCCATTCATCACTCCTCATCGTCATTGACTTCAAACACAGACATGCAGCAGGGACCAAAACAAGCCTGCGCATGCGACTCACCTGCAACAAGGGTTAACAAACCCTGAGTACAAAGGTACTCAACAAGACTAACCCGACATAACGGGATGTAAGACTTTAGAGATGCAGGGGTTTGGGGCAAGGTAAGGATGTAGCAAGTTTCAAAAGTTCTTTGCCAAAAGCTTACTATTCTTCATTCTATTTTCAAGTTTTACCACTAAGTCCTTTTTGTTCATTATCTCAACTAAATATACATTTCCCATATTCCATTCCTTCTTATTCCATTCTCTTCTCATATTTTAGTAATTCACCAGTCCTGCATTGCTTATGTAATGAATCGAGTCTCCAAATCCACGGAGCACCGACAATTCAAATTGATTCAAGTCCCAGCTGGGGATTCCTTATCACACGACATATGTAGAACTCAATCTTGCATATATCAACCTTGCTACCGGATCCTCCTATACTAAGCCGTCTCCACGCCACCCGAGAGCACAGCACACCTCAAATCCGGCCACATTCTAGCCACGAGGGTACACACTACTCCTGCCATCTCTCCACTCCTAGTGCGTGGGCATTCATCTTAGTATCGGATTAGCCGAAGTAGGCTTACTAGAGTATGTGACCAGTACTACAAAGTGTCTCGTTCAGAAGATCCACAATGAGTGGCCTTTAAGCGACATAGTCGGCAACATTACCCAAAAATTCAAGATAAGTCACCCGACTAGTCTCTAATTCATTCTATCTTCTTTCTTTCTTTGGCCAGTATGCCATCTTTGATTGTATCAAAACTTTTACTTTGAAAGCCTACCATAAAGCATACTAAGCATACTATGCTTTTATAAATGAAAACATCTTCAAGGATGGTAAACAATTATCAAGGTAGGTAATGCATCAAGTAGGTAATATTTGAATTAAACAACTTAATGCAATAAGTAACATAGGTGATAAACTTTTCAAAGTAAACAAAGTAATGGCTTAATGCATAAACCGAGGCTTGCCTTCGTTGACGATCTCAGGTTCCGGATCAGTACCACGATTATCGAAGCCCGTGACAATCGGGGATTCTTCCAGAACTTGCTCAACTAGAATCGTTTCACTCTCGGGTTCTACATGAAACGATAACATATGCTTTAACATGATGATAATGTAAACATGATGCTTTCATGGTACATGAAATGTAAAAACACCCCGTAAAAGATTTTATTTCACGGTACAGTTGTAAGCCAACAAAACCAACTTGCAATCCTACCATTAAGAACCACACATGTGACTTGACCAAATGGATCTTGAAACCCTACTAGTCACAAAACATGACCAAAACAAGATCCAACACTAATCAAACACTTAGGGTTTGTCTTTATTTATTTTTGAATTAATCTGGAATTAAGCCCAAAAATGAACTTGTTCCAAATGACCTGAAAATTTTATGTAAGCTTCCTCATGACAAATTAGTGTACCAAAACAAATTTCATAATTTTTGGAATTATATAGTGGCCTACGAAAATCATGGAAATTGCATTTATTAATTAATGGACTGAATATTTGAACATTAAAAATATATTCAAATTTCAAGTTTCAAATTTTTAAACCATACTAGAGCATGTACAGAGGCTACACACAAAATTTCAGAATTTTTGGAGCATTCATGAATTTCCTACAAATTCCCAAAGTTTCAGCACTATTCACAAATTCAGAAAATAAAAATTTTCACTGTTCTTCTTCCTCACTCGCACTGACAGGCTGACCCCACCCGTCAGTGACTCAAACATGTCACGACAGTGCTGCCCTCATTGACCGGCCACAAAATGCGCCGACGGTGACGCTCCAGCGAAGCCGACCTCACCAAAATGATCTACACCCTACTACGAACCCATCCCCGTCCTTGGAATGGCATAAGGTACACCGGAGAAGACCCCACGCCAGCCATGGCGGCTCAAGCACGTCGGCTCACGGCGTAACCTCGGCAAGACTGCGGTAGAGTCAAAAGCGAAGTGAACTTCACATTCAGTGGCTCACCACGGTCACGTCGGTGGGCTTGGTGAAGGCGGAGATGGTCTGGAATGGCCTAGCCACGTCGAGACGATGCTGGCGGAGCTCCGGCTAGGCTCGGGGAAGAAGCAGTTGCGCCGGGCGACTCTGGCCAACCCAAGTGGCGTAGACTAGCCGTAGAGAGGCGCAAGGCCAAGGCGATCACATAGGCGTAGCTGGGCACGACGGATGCTGCTCGACGGAGGCTACGGCGAGCGGCGGAGCAAGCTGGTTGCGGAGCAGAGCAGAAGGGGGAAAACGGGAATGACGACGGCGACGGCTACTATTTATAGCCGGGAAGGTGTTGCCCGGCATCGACAGCGCACGCCCGCGCTCGCCACGGCACCGGCTGCGTGTCAACGTGCGAAGAAGCGGTGAAATCCGATCGGCGGTGACCTCCGCGTGGCGCCGGCGGCAAGCAGAGAGGTGGAGGTTGATTTTTGAAATAATTACAGAACTGCCACTGCGTCCATTTTTCAAATTACTCACTAATTTTCTAAACAAGTTGAAAATCTCCAAAAATGAAAGTTGTTCAATTTTTCAAACTCTACAACTTTGCTTCTAGAAATATTTTCAAATTCTGCCTCCATTTTGAAATTTGAATTTGGGGTGCATTTGAATAATTTCAAAATTACTCCAAATTTTATATGTAAACTTGAAAAACTTTGAATACCAAAGTTGATTACATAAAATAATCTCCAACTTTGCTTTTTGCCTCAACCCCAAATTCCACATGGATTTTGAATTAGTAAAAAGGGGCAAAAAGGACTTTTATAAATTGAATTTGAATTCAAATTTGATTTGTCTTCCTTTTACTTAAATTTTGATTTTTGACCAGTAACATGGCCCATTAAGGTTATTTGAGTCAAATGACACATGGCCTCACATGATCACATGAAATTTGACCCTTGTGGTCATGATCTTTATTTAGGGTTTTTGAAACACATCACATGAAATAACAACATTATGAAATAAACCTTATTTAGTGAATGCATTCAAAACTTTATACTATATGAATGCTTTGCAATGCACATGATGACATGTCAATTTTTAGTGCTAGGTCAAAACACCAGAGGTGTTACAAGAGGTGGCCTAGCAGTCAATGACATAGGGTTTATACTGGTTCAGACAACATGCCCTATGTCCAGTTTGAGTTGGTCGGTGACTTTATTCCTGAGCCTAGGTGCTCGAAGTTTGTAGTGGGGTTACAAACGAGAAGGAAGAAAGATGGGGTGTACAAGAGGTCCAATCAGCTCCGATCGGAAGGGCCGAGAGCGACAGGAGCTCCGCTATGAGCTAAGTGTTTAAGCGTGTGCTTGAGGTCCAAACCTGGCGGTTTTGTGGTTGTGTGCTAGTGAACTTGATCGATCTAATGAGTCTGGAATCACTTCAATCCCCCTTATTGGAGAGAGTGCATCCCCTTTTATAGATGAAGGGGATGGCCTTACAAGTGAGAGGGAAGGAGTATGTTTGCTTCTAAGCCATGTTGCCCATGCCGGTGGGTACAGGATGATGGTAGGTGGCCACTATTGGATGTTAGATGCTATGTGAGAGGTTACGTCATCTTGTTTGGGTATGGCAGATGTCGGTACCTACAAATATTGTTGGTGCCTAAAGGCATGTGAGGAGTTTCACCATGTTTGCTCGATACGGTAGATCCTAGCGCCCATAATACTGTCAATGCCCTAGAGGCACATGGGGGGAGCTTTACCGTATGGGAGTTAATGGCGCCTACAATAATGTAGGAAAATGTCGGCGCCTACAACACTATTCATGTTAGGGTGGTTGTAGAGTACTGTTCCTATAGGTGTATAGGGTACAGGTCCCTGGTATCATGGTTTGACTTGTGTGCCTTGCCTTGCTTTTCTCCATTCGTTCTCTGGTCCTTTCTAGGGAGGGCGTCCCCGGTCGGTTGGTCCCAGTCGGCTCTGGTTGCATCAGTCGGAGAAGAGCAAGTGAGCAAGGGTCTTTGCATCCCCCGGTCGGAGACGTGGGGTCAGAGTTGGAGGTAGTGCTTTGCCAGGCCTTCTGGTCAGAGAGACTGTCTGGAGGCGGCTGGAGACCGAAGTGAGTGCTCCGGTTGGAGAGGTGGGCCGGGGTCAACAAATGGGCGCTCCTCCTCCTCGGCCAGACCTTTCGATCGGTGATTGGACCGCCCTTCTGGCATGTTGTTTAGACTCTTGGGCCTAGCCCATGAGTTGCGTGCTGTCTGCTTGGGCCGAGCCTTTGTAGGGAAGCCGGTCTAGCGAGGGAACCTAGGTTTATGAACACTGACACAAGAGGTTGAAGTGCTACAACGGGCGACGCCTAGCCATCTAGGAGTTGTTGCTCCAAGAGTAACAACTGCAAGAAGCTGACTTGAACATGAACCAATGTGTCTTAGGAGTTGAATCTCAAGATTGCAAGCACTCTTATGCAATCTGGAGGCTAATCTCTCAAGGAATCAATAGGGCTTGATGGGATGAGGTTGGAGAACCATCAATGGCTTAGGAGAGCTTGTCTGTTGGTTGTTCGACATTGAATGTTCAAACTTACCGTTGGGAGGAAGAAGTGGTATTAATACCCCCTATCTCCCAACTAGCTGTTAAGTCATGGCAGTTCTATAGAATGTGTGGCACTTCTACAGTGTGGTAGTGTAGCGTACCCACATGGCACTTCTACACATGCCAGCAACAGAAATAAAAACTGAGCTTTGGTTGGCTTGGCTAAGATGTGAGAAAACATCAAGGTGGGTGAAAGATGAGCACTTGGTTGCACATTTGAGCCTGCATTTTGCATCTCTCTTGATAGTATGCTGGTTCCTATGCTCAATTTCAAAATATAAAAATGAATTTAAACTTCTATTGAGTCCACCACCGCATCATTTGTAACTGGGGGCTCCACTAAGTCATTAGCATGGTTTGCTTGTTAACTCGATAAAACCCATTAATTCTCTAATTATGTGGTCATCATTACCAAAACCCACATTAGGGCTTGATTGCACCTACACAAAGGTATTATGCGGTTTGCACTAGAGGGAAGCTTAGCCCGAAGTATATTGGTCCATTTGAGATCATAGCCTAGGTAGGCAGCTTGGCCTATTGTTTGTAGTTGCCAGATTCATTTAGGTGAGTACACAATGTTTTTCTTGTTTCTATTGAGGAAGTATCTAAGGGACCCTGAGCATAAGGTTGATCTAGAGCCAACTAGAGTGGAGCAAGACTTGACAATTGAAGGCCACCCTGTGCATATTGGACTCTTTAGAGCGAGTCATGAGGAGTAGAACTATCAAATACGTTAAGGTTCAATGGACTAACTAGTCAGAGCAAGAAGCAAATTGGGAGCTCAAAGAGTGAATACGCAAATTGTACCTAGAACTCTTTTAGACTAGTGAGTTATATGTCTTCAAGTTTTGTTTTGCTCGCCCAAATATTTTATCTTGGGATGGTGGAATTCGGGGATGAATTCTTTAAAGGAGGGGTGAATGTAACACTTGAATAAAATGTAAATTGTGTGCTTGCTAGGCCAACCATGGGCAGGCCCAAACCCAACCAACTAGCCCACATCTCCCATAACCCTTTTAGACTAGCACCCCTCCTCCCACTTCTATTCATCCTCACTAGACCAGCTACTTCCTCCTTTCTACGTTCCTTGTCCTCCCTATCTCTCACATGGTATGACCCACCCTAAATCCCCTCTCTACAACACCAAATCCTTGGGGGAAACTAGCAAAATGGATCAAGGTCGACAAGGGGAGCAAGAGAAGGTGCATGTTCAATGTAGATCGGCCCTTCCGCATCTCTACCCCATGCTCTAGGGTTTTTGGGTGACCAAAATGTGAGTTGGATTTCATCCTTTCCTGCACATGTTGGGTGTTTAGAGCGGATTTTGGCCATGGTATTAAGTGGATTAGTGGAGAGAGAAGTTGTTGAGATGTTGTTCATCAAACTTCGGTGAACAATTATTATAGTTGTAGAGGATGTTCAGATCTATTAGCTCATGAAATTTCATGATTTTAGGCCAAGCGATTTCAGAGATATGTATTTTCAAAATTAGCTATCATGTTTTAATGAAGTTCTAGATTAAACTGGATCTAGGAGGTTTTCGAAAACCCTTATATGTGTTATTATACTTTCCAAATATGATATGTTTGTAGCACTTTTCATTATCTGACCATATTGTTATAGACCATGATTTTGGATAAGGGAAACCCTAGATATATAATTTTAAATGTCAGATGTATTGTTTCCATAGCAGTGTTTTCAGTTATGGTGGGGTCATGATTTTGGCCATTTAATTAGATCTTTATGCAAACAAGTTCATAGTACTAAAGTTGTACATTATGAAAGTATCTACTCTGTGGTTAAATTTTATAATTTGTGTACTTAAGGATTTGGAAATATGAAAATTTGAAGTTTTTTTTATCAATTCTAAAGCAGTTTTTAAATCTCTTTTCAATGGCTGTTTAGGCCATCCTAAAGACATGATAAAAATGTATATTCTACACAAAAGTTGTAGATATTGCTCTGTAGATTATAAATATGTATTTTGTTGCTATTGTATCCTTTATGGATTAAAAGATATAAAAAGTGAAGTACCACTGCTGTTTTTGGCTTCGTTGTGCTATGTTCACAGTTTTGCTTCGATGTCAGGTTGGGACGTAGGAGCACTTTACCTACAGTTTGTATTTGTGAGAATGAGTTCTCTCTCTACTACTTAAGCATGTGGTAGTTCTTCAGATCGTGCTAAGAGCGATCATCACTTCATTGGAGGCAAGTAAAAGCAGTGGTGGTTTGCTACTAGCTTTAACTTAATATTTATTCTACCTCCACTTAAAAATTTAGAACCACAACTGATGTATTTCAAACTATGTTCTTTTCATTTGGACTCATCCTCTATGCTTTCTATGTGAATATCTATATTCCTCTACTTATGGGTTTGATGATGCTCATGTTGATTCAATGGAAGAAAGCTTGTTGTCTACATAGAGAGATGTTCATGGTGTTATATGAGATTATTGATCATTCTTTCTGTGGCATTTTCATTGCATCTCATTCATTCATTTGCATATGGAGTTATGTCTCTGCTTGCTAGCCGTGAACATACTAGTACAACATTGTTTCTTAGGCATAATGATGTAGCTTCATACCTTGTTGGGTATGAAGGCAGGAAACATGACATTTGCATTGCATATGCATTATAGTTTTGGATTGACATTTATGACTTGGACTAATAAGGCTTTGGGAGAGGTTGCAAGAAGCAATGCTTCTCCAATGTTTGGTGGTGGTTAACCTTTATCTTATATGAGGTTGTATCACTTTGTTGATATATTTAATTTCTAATTGTTGGATTATTTATAATTGAAGATTAAATCACTGTAATGAAATTGTGGTTTAAATAGCTTGTTAAAGTGGTTTACTTACTGATATTTCATATTTTGCATCCCTTCTATCTTTCTAGGTATTCATGTGGTTTTTGCTTGAAGGGAGGGGAAGTAGCTTCACCTTTGCACATTCATGCCATAATCTAGTGTTAAAAATATGTACGGTAATAACAACATGATTAGAAGTGAAGCTTATACTTGTGGTTTTTGTTGGGTTGTTTCTTGTATACTTTTGATGTTGCTTGTCTGCCCCCTAGGATGTTATATCTTCACCATATGTGGTTGCTTCCGCATTGTATCTATTTTAAGGGGACTTGCTGCCAAAATTTTTATTGTTCGTCCTAGTTACTATCCTTTTGGTGGCATCTTAGGTAGGGTAGTTTTGGGGGTGTTATAGTCATCACCAACTTCCTACATTTGTTATCAACGAGATCGCAGACATGGCTTGGACATTTGGTTGTGTAGGGATGGCCAAACCATGCCAAGCTCTATCATTTGTGGTTTTCTGCAACAAAATCCATTTCATTTGAAGAGCCCATCCCATTATCTCCCGGTTTCATATTCCTAATCCATGAAGGTCAAATGACCTTTGTACTTTTTCCCATGCAACCAAGTACGTAGCAACCTCCATTTGACCTCCTTCTGGCCTTTCCAAAGAAAACCTTGTAAAATCTTTTCAATGGGCTCGACAACTCCTTTTAGCACATTGATCACAACAAGTAGGTAGACATGGGCTCAAAGGACAAACCTTAGATGGGAAGGTTGGCCTAGTTTATTCATGAGAGCCGCCTTCCAGGTAGGTAATTTATTTCCCAACCTTTTCTATCCTCGACATAAGATCTCTCATACACAATTTCTTGTTAGACAATGGTAAGCCCAAATACGGGCAAGGATAACCTTTAGCACGACAAGAGAGAGTATTTTCAACAGCCTCATTGGTATGACGCGGTTCTTGTTCAAATTAGTGCATGAGCCACCAAAAGAGTCAAGAATTCCTTTTGTAATTTGCATCTCATTTTTCACAAGTCAAATGAAGACAGCGAGATCATCAGTATATAGAGAGATAGAGATATGCATGGCCCCATAGCATGACGAGATAGTGGTTGTAGCAGACCCTCCTCTCTAGCCTTGGAAAATAAGCTATTAAGTACATCCATGATGATGATGAATAGCATCGGTGAGAGAGTGTCTCCCTGGCGAGGGCCCTGCTGGTGAGGTATGGAATCACTAGACTCACCATTTACCAAGATTTGTGTGGTAGCAATAGCAAGAAGACCCGAGACCAGATTACATCATTGTTGACCAAAACCAAGGTGAGAAAGCACCTCCATAAGAAAGGACCAAGATACTGAATCAGACACCTTAGAGATAACCAGTTTAAGGAAGAGGTGTGGAACTTCATGTCTATGCAACGATATGATAGTTTGCTGTACCATGATGAAATTTTCAAGGACTTACAACCCTTCACAAACAGCTATAAATTTTTTGCCAATCTGTTTAGTTCAGGTGCTAATCTGTTAGCCATGAAATATGCAACCAGTTTTGCAAAGCTATGCACTAGGCTTATGGGTCTAAAATCTGGTGGTAGGATAGCATCCGGTTTCTTTGGAATTAAAGTCATATAAGCCGAATTCAAAAGAAGTATCTCTCACCTGGTTAATCTATATTAGATCTAGACTTTTATATAATTTTTCTTAGTTTACTTATTTTCTTTATATCGTTTTTTATTTGTCTCCTGAAGTGTCCTTGTAATTCTTTACAACTCTTTTGTTGATAATTTGTTTTTTAGTAGGGGTACAAGCCCTCGTGTTCTCTCCAAAAAATAAGAAGGAAGATTCCAAAGTGAGAGGTCATTGAACTGGCTATGTAATTGGCACCGTACTTTTCATTCAGATGTGAAATCCATCTTTTTCTGAAAAAAATAGAGATATAAAATCCATCTTCTCTTTTATGATGCTTCCATAACATCAGAAAACCCTATTTTCTCTTTTAGTGAACGGTGCGTAGCTGAGATGGTTAGGTGGCTCTAATAGCACTCCTCAGGTCCTGAGTATGGCTTCTCATAAGAGCACGTGAACATCAAAATGAGGTTAAAAAAATCCCCTCATGTGCCTTACGTCAAAGCATTGGCCAAGAGCCAGCCCATGCTATTTATGAGTGAGGCTAGGGATTTGTGGGTTTTCTCGATCAGTGTGAGAAGGTCTCCTGCTATCTCAAGCGCAAAGATCAGGGGCTATCGTACACTCATGGGTCAATTTTTTTTTTATTTTCTCTTTCATGGTGCTTGGTATTCTGATGCAGAATTTTGACTAATGGCATATCATAAGATGTTGTGCTTTGTGTCTTTAGGGTACCATTGTGGTGATGATGCCACTGACCTCGATTGTGGCTATTCAAGGGGTCATGCATCACCACCACTTGTCCACTGCACACCTGCTATTGCCAGAGATGTGAAGCTAGCTTTCAAGACATGCATTTAGTTTGCAAAGTCTTCACCTATATAAGGTTGTAGAAGAAGGCAGCTCAGCAAGATTTCACCTATATATAATAACTAGTAACTAGTATAATGGTTCGCCTGCATACTCAAAGTGATGGTTGGTAAATCCTAACTACATACATGATGACAATAATGAGGATGGTTATCCCCCGGCCTCTGTCATGGACAAGAGAGGCTGAGGAAGAAATGAAACAAGATAGTTGAAGGTAGACGAAGAACAGAGGAGTTTTAGAATTTTAGTTGGGGATTTTAGATTTCTCATTACAGCATAATCGTCTCCAATTACAGGCCATCAACTTATATAGCTGGACTTCCACACAACTGGGCAAAGCCCAGTATCTCTAACCCATTCGACGCCAGCACAAAACATATTCAAACACCAACGCGCCCGCCCGCTCGCCACTTCCTGTTGATGGATGCAGTCTTCTTCTTGACATTCCCCTCCGCTTCAGGAGCAGCTTGACCCCAAGCTGTGGGAAGCCGACAGTGTATGTCTTGACCATCCTCCCAAGAGGCCATAGACACTAGTTGATTCTCCCATTGGACTAACATATGGTTCGCAGTTTATCCCCCTTTCAGAATATAACAAGAGAAAAGCACACGAACTGGTAATACCTGCAGAGAAGGGTTAGTGGCAACCGAATGAAGAGTATCCAATACCTCAATGTGAGGGAGAACATGTTTCTTTAACTAACAAACATGCACCACTAGATGAATGGACGCTGTCGAAGGCAAGTCCAATTTGTAGTACACAGAACCAACTTTGCCAATGATCTTGAAAGGGCCATAATATCGAAATGACAACTTGTGGTTACTGTGGAAAGCAACTGAAGATTGGACATGTGGTTGCAACTTAAGATATACCAACTCCCCCACCGAAACTCCCTTTCTGAACGTATGTTTCTTATCAACATGGTGTTTCATCCTTTGTTGTGCTCTCAACAACTGCTAATGAATGAGTTTGGACAGCAGGTTCCTTTCAGTCCACTAAGCAGACAAATCAGACACCATCACAGATTGAGGATCATCAATACCCAAATGTCGAGGAACATGACCATATAGAACCTCAAACGATGTAGTACACAGAGCTGATTTATACACTATATTATACCAAAACTAAGCTAAGGGCAAGTGGGCAACCACGTACTTGCTCCACTCCTTTGAACATGAATGAACTGAGCAGTGCAAAAAGGCTTCCAAACACTAGTTGATTCTCTCTTCCTGATCATCCATTTGAGGATGGTATGATGAGCTCATATGTAATTGAGTGTTAGACAAAGAAAACACCTGCTGCTAAAGTGTGCTAGCGAACACCCTATCATGATCAGAAATGATAGCTCGGGGCAGACCATGTAACTTGTATATGTTATTTAAACAAGTTTGAGCCATTTGGAATGCAGTATAAGGGTGGGACAAGGGCATGCAAGAAATGTGTATACTTGGAGAACTTGTCCACAACCACCAAAATGACATCATACTTCCTAGATTTGGGCAATCCCTCAATAAAATTGTCGGTGTTTTTTTTACCGGCAGATATTTGGTTTGTTCTTGGAGAACCCCGCTTGGTGCAAAGATCAATCACAGTAGAGATACGAGATTTATACTGGTTCAGATCCCTAGGAAGCGAGTAAAAGCCTTATGTCCGGTTGCTACTCTTGTATTCTTGTATTTCGGCGAGATTGCGATTACAATGTAGCTATGCCTATAAAAGACGGGATATTGGATGGGCTATTCGATAATTACAACATGGGGTATTGCTAGCTATTTATATCATGTATCAACTTGCCCCCCAAGCTAAGAAATCGTGCCCCAGTTGGAATCTTGGCGTAATCCTGAGATATCCTTCCTTGAATAGGGGCGTCGTGCCTAGTCGGGTCTCTTCCAATCCGGAGTCAGTGTTCGGCAAGTCCTATAGTCGGGATACCCTGGGGGTATGTCGTCGACATTAGCCCCCGAGCTTGTCTATCAATGCAACTTATCACTCCCTTGTGTTCGGGACTTTTAAGATGGGTGGTTGTTTGCACTCGGTTATCGGGGAACTCCAAGTAACCACTCTCGAGCGGAGACCCAAACAGCGGAAGTCGGAAAGTTGTGCTGTTAAGAGATGAGCTTGTTTGAACAGTGTCATCCCCTGATTGTGGTGTAATATGCCTCGAGATCTTTTGAGATCAGGCATTTTGTAGTCATCGAGACTTATTTAATTAAGATTCAGTCTTGGAAAAGTTTGTGATTGGGCACCTTGATCGGGAACTCATAATCTCGTCCTCTGAAAAAATTTATCCTTGGAATTTCTCGTGATTGGGCACCTCGCAATTGGGTACTTTGCGACCGAGTATTTTTGGGTCGGGAGATGATCGTCAGCCCTGAGCTTTTGTTCTAGTAGTGGTAATGGCCAAGCCCCCGAATGTAGTCGGGGTGATGCCGACTAAGCCGAAACAATGGCCGAGTAGAAGGGCTCGACGAGCTGTAGTATCCATGTAGACGGAAGCGGTGTAACGCATTCTTGCGGCTCGACGCCTCGTTTGACAGTTCACGTGCGGCTCGACGGCGGCTCGCTTGCGGCTCGGACGGCTCGCTTGTGGCTCACTAACGGCTCGTATGTGCTGGAGTCCATGTTGTTTGAAGCCGATTTGCATGTTGCTAGCTTGGCTCGTACGCTGGCACCATTCTTAACTTGGTCACCAGCCTTGTTTTCATGGAGTAGCATAGCCGAGTTTGAACTCCTTTGTATGCTTGTGGCCAATTAATCGCCTAAGATGCATGCACACATGTAAGTTAGCTTGCATTCCTGACCACGCTTGCTTGTTTGACATACGTGTAGCTTGCATGGTGGTGTATATCATTCATCCTCATTGGTCACTTCGGTAGCCTGGATTTTCTTTGTGCGTATAGGACATTGAGTCTGACTCAAGCACTGCACACCATCATCCCATTGTCTCGGTGTTGAACACGAGGACGCTAAGGGATGTATCGGCGGACCTCCGGTGGCGTCTCTAGCAAGGCGGTCATGGGGGGAGAATGGATGAGCAAGGTGGTTTCAAGGGGAGAAGGCTGGAAAACTTTGTGGGCAGAGGATTTGAGCAGGGTATGCGGCATCAGGAGAGATTTGTGGGCAATAGATTCAACAATCAATCTCGTCAGGATTTTGACAGGCAAGGTGCTCAGCAAGGGGGCTGGCATCCTCAACAAGGGGATTGGAATCCTCATCAGCAAGGGAATTGGAGACCTATTCAGCATGGTGGATGGATTAAAAACCAATAGGGGCCTGGGATTCGTACTGATAGGCGTCCTGGTCAGGAGAATCATAAAGGGGGTCAATCTGGAGGAATAATCCCCAATGAAGGTATGAAACCTGGCAATTCTTCTGATATGAAATGTTTTCGATGCCTAGATGTTGGTCATCTTCAGTATGAATGTGTGAATGAATCCAAGTGTTATAAATGCAAAGCTAGTGGGCATATGGGGGCTGATTGCAAAAACACTAAAAAGCTCAATATGTATGGATTTGGGGTTCCTAGGCAGGGTTTCTATTCCATTGATTTGCCAGATTCCAAGGGTTACTGGAATTTTAACTGTGCTAAATGGTGAAGCTTCTGAAGAAAAGATAGATAAAGAGCTCAAAAACTTGATCAGAGATTCATGGGATTTCAAAGTTAGAAAAATGTCAGCAGGAGTACATTGTTGTCTTCCCTGATAAGTCTTCCTTAGATACTTTTACCAAATTGAATGAGTTTGAGATGTCTCTGTATGGACTCAAAGGCAAACTAGAAAAATCTGCGATTAATCCTGAGACCTCTTCTGTGCTCAAGACTGTTTGGATTAAGATACAAAATGTCCCTCCTTTGGCTAGAGAGGTGGATATTGTTAAAGAGTTGACTCATTTGGTTGCTGAACCATTAGTAGTTGATGAGTTAAGTCTGATAAGGGCTGAACCTGTAAGGGTACAGGGGAGATGCAGGAACCCTGCTGCTATGAAGGGCTGCATTGAGGTGTTCTTCAATGGTGTGGGGGTATTCTTAAGATTTGAGGTGGAAGAAGGTCAGAGATTTACTAAAGGGGGGAAGGGTGATCCTCCTGGACCTGGATATGGACCTGGTGGCCCAGGATCTAGTGGTTCCAGTGGGGGCAAGGATGATCATGATAGGCAATTCAAAGGGGACAAATCCAGGAGAGGGGCTGGTAAGTTTGACAGGATTGGGAAAGTTGACAAAGAGAGAGATTCCAGCCATGATGGCTCTATGGATGAACACATGGGGGAGGTGCCACAAGATGTTAATCCAATTGTTGTTTTCCATCCCTAATTTTGTCTGATGTCAATGATAATTCCAACTACTTTGGATAGCAGTGAGAAACAGATTCAGTTTGGGGCTGAGAATATGGATTCTGGGAAGCTCCAAATGGACATTGTTCAGGGACCTAAGGAGAACACTGATTCCTTGGATAAGTCAGGGGAGCAAATTGTTGTTCATGGAAGGAAAGGGCCCTACTTAATGGATAAATCCAAGTGACCTACTTTAATGTTACCTCAGGAATAGGATGGGGAAAAAGATGGTCTGGGAGAGCTCACACAAGAGGAATCTATGTTAGAACAGAATATTACTCATGGCAGTGAGAGTTTTGACAAGACTCACTCCACTTACTCAGGTGAGGTGATGAAGGAGGTTAGTGTGAGACCCCACTAATGGCCCAGTGGGCTGGGCCGAACGACCGAATACTGTAGAAGCAGAGTGATGCGGGGCACTTCAGCGTCGTAGAAACACTGTAGCACAGAAGTAGTACCACCTCGGAAACTGAAGCTGAGCCAAACCAACTTAAAAAGCCTGAGCCTGGAAAGCTAAAGAACTTTGGTTTGAACCTTTTGCGCGAAGCGAGGACGAAAGCGCAAGTGAGTTAATTAGCAGGTGTGGTCCATTCAACGTGTAGAGTGGATCTTAGCCGTCTTTCCGAGCTGGGGCGTTACAGTTAGGACCACCCAGGATTCTGTTCCAGATGGGGAAGAGTTTCCTATGGCTACCGATCTCTCTCAAGAGAAGTCGCTGGATTTTCAAAACAAGGGACATAATTTGCTAAATCTTGATAATGTCCAGCCTATCAGTCAAGTTGAGATGAGAAAGGGCTCTGTGAGTCTCCAGACTTCTCTTCCAAGGGTGGATGAGATCTCTATGGCTTCTGAAGAAGACTTAATGGATAATGTGTCGACTTAGAGCAAAGATTTAGACACTGAAAGTGTTCGCCAGGGGTGGCAGTCTCCTAAAAGCAAAAAAATCAAGAAAAGAAACAGGAGGAAGACTCTGGTGGCTACCAGAGCAAGTTCTAGAATTGCTAGAGATGGAGTCCCAACTGCTACTAAGGCAGAACAATGAGTGCTGGCAAAGAACTACATTCCAGGTAATAATACTACCTCCGATCCTACCAATAACCCATTTACTATCTTGAATAATGCTTCGACTGCTAGTCTGCATGATGTGATGATTGATTTAGACTTAGAAGTAGATAATGTTGAGGAGCAATTAGATGTTTTTAGAGTAGAGGAAAGGGCAAGAGCTGCAATTGCAGAGGCCAATTATAGAAGTTACCTAGATAAGCAAAAAGAAAGAACTCATCCTCAGGATGAGTCTCAGTTAGCTGATTTGGCCATGGGGGTCATTTCAAATAAAGAGAGGGATTTTACTGTGATTTCCTCCAAGGGTGGAGTGGGTGACAGTAATTCCCTGGAGCCAGGAGGGTCTGAATTTGATTTAGTTTATCAATGAGGATCTTGTTTTGGAATGTGAGGGGGTTGGGAAAATCACATAAGAGAGGCATGATCCTGAAACATATCCTCCAAGAGGATTTTGATGTTGTGGCTGTGCAGGAGACTATTAAGTTGGATTTCTTAGATAAGGAGCTAAAGGAGATGTCTGGTACTAGCATCTTTAATTGGTTCTGGACTCCGGCTAAGGGTCATTCAGGGGGTCTTTTGCTGGGAGTTAAGGATGACAGTTATGAGGTTGAGGATGTTAATAAAGCTGAGTTATTCCTAGGTGTGCTTGTTAGGCATAGACAATCTAATTTTAGGTTTTGGATTCTCAACATTTATGGACCAGCACAACATGAGAAATCTGAGTCTTTCATCCATGAGGTTTCTGCTTTTTGTGAGAATGAAGTGTTACCGATTCTCCTTGGGGAGACTTCAACTTGATCAGGAGCAATAAGGATAGAAATCAGGGTCAAGGGAACCCTAAACTCATGGATCTTTTCAATGATTTCATTGGTAATTTTTAGCCGAGGGACATTTTTATTAGTGGAGTGAAGTTCACTTGGTCCAATAAACAAAAGGTTCCGATCCTTGCTAAACTGGATAGAATTTTGGCTACCAGTAGTTGGGAGATGAAGTATTCTAATTGTTTTGCCTAGTCTAAAGCTAGAGTTGGATCTGATCACACTCCTCTAATTTTGGATACTGGGGACAAGGGAGTCCCAAGACCTAAGTACTTTTACTTTGAGGAGGAATTGCTTCATCAGGAGGATTTCCATGCTTTGGTACAGGATAAATGGAGTGAGCTCAAAAATAAATTTCCTAATGGTGCTTATTCTTTAGACATCTGGCATGGGGCTTACAGGGTCTTAGACAGTACCTTAGGGGGTGGAATATGAGGAGAATTGGGGACCAAAAGAGAATCATGGATGATTTAGTTAAGAGGATCCAAAATCTTGATCTTGTAGCTGAACAGAGGGTTTTATCCATGGAGGAGTGGAATGAGAGATTAGAGGTGGAGAGGAATTTGGAAAACTTATATTTCTTGGAGGAACTACAATGGAAACAAAAAGCTAGAAAAAATTGGATTTTGCAAGGGGATGCAAATTCTAAATTATTCCATCAGTTTGCGAGTGGTAAGAGAAGGAAAAATACCATTACTTATCTTGAATCTGAAAATGGGGAAGTGAGAGGACATGGTGAGATTACACAGCATATTATGAACTACTATAAAGGTTTATTTGGGCAAAATGATCCCTGTGAGATGAAGCTCAACCATAATTTCTGGCCTGACAATGTGTGACTCTGTCTGAGGATGACAAAGTTCATTTAGTTAAACCTTTGTGCTCAGAAGAGATCAAGGAAGTGGTGATGAGCATGAAAGAAAATTCAGCTCCTGGACCAAATGGATATGGGGTTGTGTTTTTCAAAAATTGCTGGGAGGTGCTAAAGGGAGATGTCATGAACATGTTCAGAGAGTTCTATGATGGGTTGCTAGATATCAAAATATTGAACTATGGAGTTATTACATTGGTTCCTAAACTTAAGGAGGCTAATAATATTAAGCAATACAGACCAATCTGTCTGCTGAATGTGGATTTCAAATGTTTCACTAAGGTCTTGACAAATAGGCTGGTGCCAATTGCAAGGGAGATTATAGGGGAGAACCAAACAGGTTTTGTCAAGGGCAGAAATATTTTGGAGGGAGTTGTGGTGCTACATGAAGTACTCCATGAGTTAAGCAGATCCAAAAAGAAAGGCCTGATACTTAAGATCAATTTTGAAAAAGCATATGACAGAGTTCGATGGTTGTAACACCCTAAAATTTGTATTTTTGAAATAGTTAAATTTGATTTATTTATGCAATTATGTGTGCATTAAAATATAGGAAAATAATATTTTTTGTGAAATTAAAATCAATCATAAGGATAGATACATGTTGATGCACTCATGCTGTAGCATTTTATTTAATATGTTGAGTGGTTTTGATTTAAATTCAAAAAGATTCAAAAATCATTTGGAAATGAATTTGGAAATTTGATTTGGAAGAAGAAAAGGAAATTCTTTTGCCTCCCTTCCTCATCTTCGGCCTGCTGGCCCATTTCCCCCGTCGGCCCGCTCGCCTCCCTTCCTTCCCCTTCTTCCCTTTTTCTTCCTGGGCCGGCCCACTCGAGCAGGCAACCGTTGCCGCGCCCCTCACTCCTCTCTATCGCTGACCGCCGGGTCCACCCGTCAGCGCTGTCGCCCACCTCCCGCGTCTCGTGCGGTCATGGCGCAACCGTCGCCCGCGCCCACCTCGCGTCGTGGGAGCGCCTCCCCCCACGCCCCAGCCTCTATAAAGCAGAGCTTAGACCCCATCGCTGCCTCCCCCGCTCCACTCTTGCACTCGCCCGAGCGTGCGGAAGCCGCAACCGCCGCACAGAGAAGCGCCGGGATCCGCCAAGCTCGGAAACCGCCGTCACCGAGCCGCCTTCATCTTCATTTTCATCCGCGGTGAGACCCCCTTGTTCCCCTCCTTCTCCCCGTGCCTTTAATTTCGTGTTTCATGGCCTCTAGGGCCCATTTCGCGTGCGCCTGGGACCTTCACGTCGTCGGCCATGGCGACCACCCCGCCGACCGCGTCCTCCGGCCATGTTCTCGGCCTGGGTGAGGTCACCTTCATCTCCTCTCTCCCCCGGCTCCCACGGTTCATCGAACCGTGGCCCGAAGTCCTTGTTTCCCGCTCGCCGACGACCTCCTCGCCACCGGCCATGGAGCCCCGCTGTGCCGGCACTGTTTCCGGCCGCTGGTTTTCTCTCTCTTCCCCTTTCTCCTAATCCGAGCCATCCATCTTTGATCCAATGGCCCAGGATGGCCGATACCCCTTCGCGGGCCATTTTGCTAAAGAGACTCCCAAGTTTTGCCAATTTGAACCCGCAGTCCTCGGCCGGTTTAAATATCCTAGATTTAATTTTATTTAAATTCAAAAATAGTTCATTCTATTTACAAAATGCCCACTGCCATGTTTTGCTTATAAAATAGTCACGTTTTAGCTCCGAATCGACCCGTTCAAATTTCGTTAGGTTCGTAATTAAATTTCTATACATGTTAATACCATGTCAAACATGTTGCAACATTAAATTTTGGGTTAGATTTAATTAAAATAAGTTGCTAGGAAACCCCGTTTAATTCATAACTTTTCGTGTTTTAGCTCCGTTTTTCTTGAACTTCACGTCTATTGATCGTAGAAAGACGTAGATTCTTTTAAGAACCTTTTTATCTTGTTTTTTTATGCCTTGGTGGTGTACTGTTCTATCCTATAATTGTTTGTTTTGCATGAATGCTTTGGAATGTTTGTATGTGTTGTGGTCGAGTTCAGACGGTGAGAGAACGTTGGAGACCAAGAGTTCTTTGATGACCAGCAGGAGCAGCCCGAGTTCGTTGAGCAAGGCAAGTATAGCATGGGATCTACCTTTATGTCCTATTCACCATTTATTAATTTCTCATTTGCATGTGTCTGATTTTGATACCCGTAAGGACATCCTAGTGATTGAGTATCCTGTTTCCTTGTCTCCTACGGGTTATATGCATATAAGTAGTTTGCTAGCGCTCAATGTAACTGGACATGATCCAAATAATGAATAATGGTTCTATAGAACGAAAAGGTAAAATTTGCTTTTAAACAACTGAATTATAGGGCAAAGGAGCAAATGACTTTTGATCATGATGCTCTTGGCCCTCCATAAGGACTTATCTGTCGGAAAAAAGCTGGGACTGACATTGCAACCGTGAGGGTCACATGGCTCTAACTTTAGCTCAGTAATAGGACCTTTTCTAGCTTGTTAGAGGTTATCGTTATGGCGCAAAAGGGGCTTGCCATGTTGGATATAGGACTGCCTCTGTTCCTATGTATATAGCTACGATGAAAAATGTGCCATAGGAAAGGGGGGTTCCTACATATGCCTGTCGAGGAAACCTAGCGGCCCTAACTTGTTAGAGAAACCTATGAAAAGGCTTCATTGTGTACCCCGCCCACCCACCTTAGTAGTGTTATGGGAGTAATTAACCCGGGCATATGGGAAACACGACTCACGGTGAATGTGCACAACCTCTGCAGAGTGTTACAAACTGTTATAATAGCCGTGCTCACGGTCACGAGCGGCCCAGAAAACTCACAGAATAAATGGTTATTTATTGTTGTTCATTTATGATGTTCTACGATGATAATATGATTCACTTGGTTCTGATATCTGATCATGTTGGTTTAATTGGGGCTTAAGCATAACTTGATAATAGTTGATGATAAAATCTTGACTTACTAAAAGTGCTAACCGCAGTAAACCAGAATCATCCTTTTTGAGCTTTCATAACCCCATGTTATCTTGCTAAGTACGGGAAGTACTTACGCTTGTCTACTTTCAATATTTGGATAAAAATCCCGGATGGGTAACAGATGTCAACGGATATGAGGAGTTTCCAGATGACTTTTAGGCTTATGGTCAACCAGTTGACCGTCCCTGTGTTGGAGCTACCACGAGAGAGCTACCTTTTTATTTTTCGCTGTGTTGTGTAAGACTATGTGATGGTATTAATCGTAATGTAAGATACACTGTGATGATACTTTTTGTAATTTGTCAACTTATATGTGTGACTGATCCCTAGGCACATATGAGTTTTATGCATTCAATTTTATCCTTAAAATTAGGTGTGACAAATTGGTATCAAGGCCGTGTTGTGAAACGACCCCGATTTCCACGAAGGGAAATCCACAGCGTCGAAGTGTAATAAGACCGTTGTAGATCATATTACCCAAACTCCAGTCGAATATCACATCCATACAACGATAATATCAGAGTACAAATAGTGCGGAATTACATAATTTATTACATCGCCGCATTGGCGGAATCAAAAGTAGCATTCATTCAGAACAGCTTGAAGATAAGATCGCCAAGCTCGAGCGTAGGCACGAACCCCTTACCCGTCAAACTCCTCGGAGCTAAACTCCTCAGCAGAACCTATGTGCCAAAATATATCAGTACGATTTGTACTGGCCACTCCCAACCCTATGAGCATTGCTTTGTAGAAATTGGATGCAAGTTGGATATAAGCAAAAGGAACCTATAAGGCTGGGGTTTCCTATGCATTAGCATATCAAATATATAATAGTAGTTTGTCCAGTTTTAACACCATCCCCACACACATTCCATCCCATTTCCATTCTAGAGCCAGGTTTCGATCCTGGGATCGATATACCTCCATCACCACACCATCATCATACCATAACCATACCATCGCTCAATCGACAGGCCAACTCCCTCTCGGCACTGTCTCAAGGCCCGTAGCCCCTAGCTATGACCGACACTCTCTCACAGGGGGAGAAAAGAATGACTCATCTCACTATCTAGTTTAAGCGAAACCTAGGAAAGGTCCATAGCCGACAAGTCGGCACATGTATCGATCGATCAACCATATAGTCTACAGAGGTTTTACATAACCACAAGATCTGCCTTCCTCGTTGACCGTCGTCCACTGGGCTGATTCCGGCCGCTTGCTAGCCTAGGATAATGCCACTCTACCATTCAGCCCTGGTACACCCCAATTCTAGTCTGGGTGGCTGAAACTGTGAGTCATGAGCCGGGTCCACAAGGTCTCCATAAAGTCTCAGAAGGGTGTGGGGGAAATCCTTCGTGCCCCGTACCTCCTTACACTGTCCGCTATCAACCTAGCAGTAGTGGCAATATCCTACCAAGTAGTTCGACCGTCCTGCACCATATAGGGCGAGTGGTACGTAAGGCTTCCCGGTGAATCTGAGTACTAGTAAGTCCTTAGGGATGACCAAGCTAGAATGTCTTTATCAGGGTTTCCATTCATCGTGCCACCATAGCACCTCCACCCCGGGCTCCTCCCATCACAGGTTCACACCCAGGACCACCTCATATACCATTTACCCACTACAGGTATCCATTCCAGGGGTGCCCAGGTAGCACCCCATGGCATGACTTGCCCCAGGCTCGTTGTTTACTCCAACTTGGTCGACACAACTCTCACCCTCCACACACCCAAGTCACACACGCAGCACTCTCCCCGTAGTCCAGATAACACCACGCATTAATGTAGTTTAAGCGTAGTAGAAGTACAAGTAATGAAATATAGCAGTGAGCGTGTGTCTAGCCTAATAGCAGGGTATGCAGGGGTAAGGTTGCGTGAAGATAGAGGCCATCAAGTAAGCATACTATCATGCAAGTCCTATCATAGTATGATTATAATAGTAAAGTAAAGCAATAGCAGTTCTATATTAGCCATGCGTAATAGGTGCTACGAGGTTGGATGGTATGTGGCACCTTTAGTGTAGTCATCTCAATTCTCCTCACAGTACTCATGGTCCTCGTCTATCAGGTTCTCCTCCGAGTCTACAAACGATCGCATTATAGTCGTGTTAGCGACGTCTATAGAATAGCACAAAGAAGCAATGAAAATTCAAAAGAGCCAAATGCACTCAAACATGGGTTCATTGCGTAGAGCTCGATTTTAGATGAATTTTGGTCCTAGTTTCATATTTTTCTGAGGTCGTATGATTTAGTTATGAATTTCTAAAGTTTAATTCATTTTTGAAAATGGAAAAGGGCTGAATTAATCCTGAGCTGACACGTGTCACGCAGTGACTGGTCCACGTGGCATGCTGACATCAGCATGATGTCAGCGTCTCGGTTTCGAGCTGACTAGGTGGGGTCCAGCTGACGTCAGCATGATGTCATCAACATCATCAGTTCCGACAGGTGGGTCTAGGAGCTCTTAGGTCACTGACATGTGGGTCCGATCAAAGTCAACGTTAGTCAACGGCGAGTCAACGGTCAACAGTCTACGGTCAACGGTCAGGGTCACTGACGTGTGGGGCCTAGGCTGCTGACGTCAGCAGCTGATGTCATCGTGACATCAGCATGCCGTCACGCTCGGCTGTGTTGGCCTCTGACGTATGGGTCCAGTGTGACGTCAGCATGACGTCAGCATCTGACATGTGGGTCCAGAGTGTCCGTGCCACTAACATGTGGGGCCATGTCAATGGTCAACATTGACCGGTCAACGGTCAACATGGGCCGGGTCTCATACGGGCTCTGGTGGGCTCGGGTTGGGCCGGTCTGGGCTGGGCTAGGCCAGACACGTGGCAAGCTATGGCGCTGCCACGTCGTAGCCGTGGGCCTCTACTGGGCTTCGTCCACAGCGCTGGCTCACAGTGCGTGGTTCATGGTGGACGTAGGTTCACGGTTCATAGACTTAAGACAGGGTCCATGGTGGACCGAGTCCTCCCTTCATCTCCTCCGTTGCGGTCTTCGTGAACCGGGTGCACGCGTGTGTGTGGCCGGCGAGGATGAATCCTCTGTTTCTTACCCGGCGTGCTTCCACTGGCAGCGAGCTCGTTGGTGAGCCCCTGCAGCGGTGCTGGTGTTCAATTAAGGTGGGGAAAAGATTTCCCCGACCATGGCGAACACGATAGTGGAGTCTAGGTGGCGGCCGGGGCTTTCCAGCGCGTTGGCCACAGCGAACGGCGGATCGGCGTGGCAGTGCTCATCGGTGAGCCCCTTCTAGCGGTGCGGGTGTTCAACTAAGGAGAGCATCATCTTGGCCTTACCATGGTGGGCGCCCTGATGAAGCTAACGTGGTGGCTGGACAGCTCTAGTTGGCTGGCCATGGTGGCAGTAGTCCTCGTACACCGGCGAGCGGTGGTCGGTTCTTTAGGGCTTGGCAAGGCGGTCAGGGCAGTCGTGGACGTGCGCGTGAGTTACCCATGGCTCTAGCAAATAGGATGGGCGAGACAAGGAGACGCCAGGCGCTCCTAGCGGACCTGGCCATGGTGGAGTTGACGCGGTGGCGGCGGTGCTCCGACCATGGCGGGGTGTGGCCTCTGGGGTCCTCCAGTGACCTATGTCTACCCTGATCGTGAGCGTGGTGTCTTCTGCGGTGAGAAGGAGCCAGCCAAGGCGGTGGCATCACTCCTACTGTGGTGATGCAGCTGCGGTGGCTTCACCATGGCCGTGCGCGTGTCTACGGTGTGCGCCCATGCGTTCTCGTGTCCATGGGGCTTAGGAGGTGGTCTCAGTGGCAAACGGCTCACCGTCGGTGTTGAGGGCGAGAGGATGGCGGTGCAGTGACGGGTCGTGGCCGTGTAGCTCTGGAAGCAGTGCCGTGTAGTGTTGTTCGCTCTGACTTGATCCGTGGTGGTGCTCCAAACCCTAGCATGCTCCTGGTCCTCCTCCCGGTAGCGGCTCCACCCTCCTCTCCCGAACTCCTCCTCAGCCTTCTACACTCGGTGTGAAGTGGTTGGCCACCAAGTGGCAGGTGGGGCGATGGGACGAGCGCTTAGGGCAACCGAGGGCCGTGGCTTTATAGCTGAAGCTCCAAGCTCCCATGGCGGACGGCATTGTGCGGTGGAGGCATGTGCACCACATCAGACGGTGGCGCGGGGTTGCGTGAGCGCAGCGCAAGGGGGACAGGGTCATGCCCCAGGCATGACCCCCTGGCCCACCCCTACCATCGCTGTCGGGTCCTGGTCGCACGGCAGTTGAGGCGTGGGTGAGGAAGACGACACTGTGCTAGAATGTGGTTGACGCATGGGGCCCGGTGGTAGCGGCTGCAAGTGAAACGGGGAAACGCGTGGGCGGTTGAGGCATGCTGGGCTAGCTCATGGGCCACATACGCGTGCGTGTCGATGCAAGGTGGGCACGGTTGGGCTGGCTGGGCTGCAAAGCTGAGCAGGCCAAGCCGGCTGCGAGGCCCTCTTCCTCATTTCCTTTTTCTGTTTTCTTTTTCTTCTTCCTTGATTTGAATTCAAATTTGGTTTGGGTATTTGAATTCAAAATGGGTGCACCAAATTCATTGGAGTTTTAGATATGAGGCCCACCACTTTCTTTTATATATATTAGGAATTTATTTGTATATCACATAGGTGTAGTTTGTTATATATATAAAAATAGAATTAGTTTTCTCTTTTTACACATTTATCCTTTGGTTTGAATAGTAATTACTTTATGGTGTGTTTCTTTAAAAGAGTTGTTAAGCATAACATAAAACAAATGGAAATCCAAATCACAATTTGAGTTAACAATGTATGCATCACTTTATTTGTTAGAAATTAAATAATCATAATCAACAAATGACATGCCATGCTTATGTGTTGACTTGGGTTGGGGTTAGACCTAATGCATCTCTTAGGTTGGGTTTCTATACATGACACTTATCATCACATGGGAGTTTTAAGAAAAAATTTGTAGTTGGTATTTTTGGTGTATGGATTTTTGAGTTGTTACAGTCCTACCCCCTTAACAGAATCTCTTCCCCCAAGATTAAAGTGTAACATACTCTTCGAAGAGATAAGGATACTATAGCCGGAGGTCAGACTCTTTCTCCCATGTTGCTTCTCTCTCAGTGTGATTGCTCCATTGGATCTTGCATATAGGAATGGTCTTGCTTCGGGTCTCTTTGGTATCTCTGCCCAGAATTCTGATAGGATGTTCTTTATACTCAAGTGTATCTTGAATGTCAAGTGTATCAGTTGGAACTACTTCATCGGGCACTCTCAAACACTTGCATAGCTGTGAGATAGGGAATACGGGATGTACACCCATCAATTCCTTGGGTAGCTCAAGTTTGTAGGCGAGCTTTCCAATCCTCTTGCAAATCTTGTATGGGCCAACAATCTAGGGGCAAGCTTTCCTTTCACATGGAATCTAACAGTTCCACATAGTGGGGATACTTTGAGATAGACAAAGTCTCCCACATTGAACTCAAGTTCTCTTCTCCTTTTGTCAGCATAGCTCTTGTATCGACTTTGAGCAATTCTCAAATTCTCTCTTACTTGAGTAACTCCTTCTTCGGCATCTTGAATTTGAGCAGAGTCAAAGAACAATCTTTCTCCTGGTTGGGACCACATCAAAGGTGTCTTACAAGGTCTGCCATACAGAGCTTCAAATGGTGACATCTTGATACTGGCTTGGTAGCTGTTGTTGTAAGAGAACTCTACATAGGGTAGGCATTTCTCCCAATCAGAGCCATAATTCAGTACACTAGCATGAAGCATGTCTTCTAAGATCTGATTTACTCGTTCTATCTGTCCATCTGTCTATGGATGGTAAGCAGTACTAAAATCAAGTTTGGTTCCAATGGACTTGTGCAGGGCTTCCCAGAATTGGGACACAAACTAAGGACCATGATCAGATACAATACTAGAGGGAGCTCCATGCAGTCTAAGGATATGCTCAATATATAGATCTGCTAATTTTTCGACATTGGTCTTGGTCTTAACTGGTACAAAGTGAGCAATCTTGGTCAAACGATCAACAATCACCCAGATGGAATCATTGCCTTTCTATGAACGGGGCAATCTAACTATGAAATCCATGGATATGCTCTCCCACTTCCACTCGGGAACGTCAAGAGGCTTTAGCAATCCTGCAGGCCTTTGATGTTCCACCTTGACTCTGTTGTAGGTGTCACAATGTGCCACATGTCCTACAATGTCTGTCTTCATGCCTTTCCACCAAAAGTGTTTCTTTAAGTCTTGGTACATCTTTGAACCTCTTAGGTGAATATAGTACTTGGAATCGTGAGCTTCTGATAGAATTTCCTCTCGTAGTACTGGGTCAGATGGAACACAGATTCTGTTCTTGAACCAGATGGTTCCTTGTTCATCTTCCTGGTGGTTGGTCTTGTAGCCTAGTTTCATCAGACCACGGAGATATTCGATCTCTTCACAACTTTTCTAAGCTTGACGGATATGATCTATGAGATCATATTGTATGCAAAGCTCATTCAAGGAGCCATGTGGTAGTATCTCAAGTTGGAAATCTTCAATCTCTTCCTTGAGCTCAAGTGGTACGGATTCAGTGATCAAGGTGTGACAGTAACTCTTGCGACTGAGAGCATCTGCGACTACATTAGCTTTTCTCGGATGATAGTGAATTTCTAGGTCATAATCCTTGATCAATTCTAGCCATCAGCGTTGCCTCATATTTAGATCTTCCTGAGTGAAAAAGTACTTCAAGCTCTTGTGATCGGTGTAGATGTCACACTTGTTGCCTATCAAGTAGTGTCTCCAGATCTTCAAGGCATGCACAACTACTGCTAACTCAAGATCATGGGTTGGGTAACGGTTCTCGTGTTCTTTCAACTGTTGAGACGCATATGCTATCACTCTTCCATCTTGCATTAGTATACAACCAAGTCCTTGATGGGATGCATCACAATAGACCATGAAATCCTTGTTGATATTAGGCAATGCTAGCACAGGAGTTGTGGTAAGCTTCCGTTTCAATTCCTGGAAGCTTTGTTCGCACGCGGGCATCCATTCAAACTCCTTAGTCTTCTTTAGAAGGTTGGTCATTGGATGGGCTATCTTGGAGAAGTTTTTGATGAATCGGCGGTAATATCTAGCCAATCCTAAGAAACTTATGATTTCTGTCATATTACGGGGTTGATCCCACTCTTTCATAGCTTCAATCTTGGCCGGGTCAACTGTGACACCTTCAGCTGATAGTACATGGCCTAGGAAGGCAACTTTCTGTAGCCAAAACTCGCATTTGCTGAACTTTGCGTAGAGCTGATGCTGGGCTAGTTTCTCAAGCACCATTCTTAGATGATGTTCATGTTCTTCAGTAGTGTGTGAATAGACAAGGATGTCATCAATGAACACTACCATGAACTTATCTAGTTCATTCATGAAAACCTTATTCATCATGTTCATGAAGTATGCGGGAGCATTCATGAGTCCAAAGGATACCACAGTTAACTCAAACTGCCCATACCTAGTTATGAAAGCTATCTTTGGGATGTCACTCTCTCGAATCTTCATCTGATGATAGCCAGATCTAAGATCAATCTTGGAGAAATACTTGGCACCTCGAAGCTAATTAAGTAGATCATTGATTCTTGGTCGGGGGTACTTGTTCTTGATGGTGACTGCGTTCAAGTTCCGGTAATCAATGCACATTCTCATTGAGCCATCCTTCTTCTTAACAAACAGAATAGGGGATCCCCAGGGTGAAGCACTGGGTCTGATATATCCCTTCAAGATGAGCTCATCAAGCTGTTTCTTGAGCCCAGCTAGTTCATCAACTGACATGCAATAGGGTCTTTTGGCAATGGGTCCTGTTCTCAACAAGAGATCAATGATGAACTCTACATCACGGTCTGGTGGCATACCCGGTAATTCTTCAGGGAACACATCAGGATAGTCTCTGACCATAGGCACATCATGAACTGTCTTCTCCTCTTTCTGTGATTCTGAACTAGCTTTAAGGGCACACAGGATAGAGGTGGACTTTCTGGACTGGGGTTCACATCTAATGACTTGGCCTGATGGGTGGGTCACTTGGACGTATCTAGGTGAACATGATATGATACCTTGGTGAAGGGTTAGCCAATCCATGCCTAAGATGACATCTAGGTTTATGGAAGGTAATAGGGTTAGGTCGGCTTTAAAGATAAGACCCTCAATGGTAAGACTCACTCTCTTACAGATATGGGTGCATTTTAGGTCTCCTAAAGGTGAGCTGGTGATGATAGGCTTTTCATGTGGGGTTACAGACAAGTCATGTTCTCATGCAAACTTGGATGATATGTAAGAACAAGTTGCTCCAGAGTCAAATAGAACTGATGTAGTATTGCCATTAACTAAAAACATACCATACACAATGTTAGGGGCAGCCTGTGCTTCCTCGGCGTCCAGATGGTTGAGATGTCCACGAGTAGCAGATCCCTTGAACTG